>NW_025048948.1:42500-54031 GCF_019279795.1 Protopterus annectens | reverse complement strand
GCAAGGACAGGAAATCAAAGAATGTGGCTACCCCCACACCTGTAATTACTAGCAAATAACAAAAATCAGCCAACACTAGCTTCAGTTCAAGTTACTGAAGAGCAAAATAACTTCAGTATTCCTTCAACACTCCTTCATACACAGCTTAAATCAAATTAAATACTGTATTTTTTTTTTTTTTAAAAGTGCAGATAAAAGTACTTAAATTCTCTTATACGTCCAGTTGAATATAACCAAGTTGTTAGCTGGCCAAAGCTGAGATTTTAAAGCAGGAATTATTTCACAATACAGCAGTTAAATATGCAAGGACAGGAAATCAAAGAATGTGGCTACCCCCACACCTGTAATTACTAGCAAATAACAAAAATCAGCCAACACTAGCTTCAGTTCAAGTTACTGAAGAGCAGAATAACTTCAGTATTCCTTCAACACTCCTTCATACACAGCTTAAATCAAATTAAATACTGTATTTTTTTTTTTTTAAAAGTGCAGATAAAAGTACTTAAATTCTCTTATACGTCCAGTTGAATATAACCAAGTTGTTAGCTGGCCAAAGCTGAGATTTTAAAGCAGGAATTATTTCACAATACAGCAGTTAAATATGCAAGGACAGGAAATCAAAGAATGTGGCTACCCCCACACCTGTAATTACTAGCAAATAACAAAAATCAGCCAACACTAGCTTCAGTTCAACTTACTGAAGAGCAGAATAACTTCAGTATTCCTGCAACACTCCTTCATACACAGCTTAAATCAAATTAAATACTGTATTTTTTTTTAAAAAAAAGTGCAGATAAAAGTACTTAAATTCTCTTATACGTCCAGTTGAATATAACCAAGTTGTTAGCTGGCCAAAGCTGAGATTTTAAATGGGGTTAGTATTCCAGTTGTTGAAGGTTCTGTTTCTGCAAACAATATGGGTCCTTTTTTATTGGACCAACAAGGGAACAAGAAAACACGAATTTGGTCCAAAACAGTACAGGACAAATGGTAGGGCAAAGGCAGGAACAAGAAAAAGTGGTAGTTGGTAATGAAAATTCTCATTATGGCATTGAAATTGTAAACCTTTTTCATGTGTGTTTACCACCACAGACATGTGAAGTTTTGAAAAAAGGTTTATCATTTATACCAGCGAATTCTTTCAATTTAGCCAAAGTTATTGTGAATTTTAGACTGTTTCTTAGAAAATTGAACTTGTGTTATGTCATCCAGGACGTTAACTTAGACAACCAGGTTAATACTTCCCAAATGCCTAAAAAGTGTAATACTTATAATCCACCATTGCTAGGAACTTTGCAGGTTTTTCAAAACATGTTTGAATCTAGTTTCAGGCAGTTGAAACTTGATAAAAAGGTTCACAACTTGATTGTTTTGGAAGAGAAAGCACTTAGAAGGTATTTAAATGCTGTTTTTGGGTGGTTAGAATGTTTTCTGATGAATTCACAGTATTTTAAAGTGAATAAAAGCACTAATCCTTGGTGTCTGTGCCTTTTTGGTTTTGGTCTGGAGCAGCGTTTTTTGGTTTTGTAGTGATTTTGTGTTTTTCAAGCTTTTTGGATTCTACTTGCTCTGGGTGGGAGTGACTATATCATATATCTATATCAAAAGCATGTAACTGACATGATAAACAGGGCTGCAATGAAGGCATGCAACATAACACTGGAAATGATGTAGACAGAGGTGGTCTTCCATCAAGCTCCACACTCACTGAAAACAAATCATTGCTAGTCTCCCTGCATGGAGATGCTAAGAGGACACGCATTGTAAGTACAGATTTCAATACAGATTCTGGGGTGACAAAATTCACATATCTGACATGGACACTAATAATATACATAGCTAAATTACAGGCAGAATACTGTCACTGTGAATGCACTATCACAGTGGTGTTTGGAATATGCACTGTCTCTGTCCTACATAGGTACATGAAGCATCTAGGCATGGAGAACCACTTCTGTAGGTAGGTGTTTCATATCAGAGTGTGGAGTTTAGCTGTCAGTAGTATGCAGCCCATGGACATGGGGCATGCAAGGTGATCATTTTCATGCTTGTGTATGTATTGTCAGTATCCACAGGGCTTACAACTCATAATATGACACCTGTGGATACTGCTGAATTCTGAAGACGAAGCCAACAAGCATACTGAGTCACAGTCTGAGGATACCTTAACAATGTCTGTTTCACTCCCAGGTGGACATTCACTTACTGGCCAGGAAAACAAGGTAGCCTCTTGCCCACCCCATACACACATCAAATGAGTGGGAATACATTTACTGTGATCACACAGCTAAGGCCAATAATGGTCAACAGGGTGGCAAGAGCACCCTGCCTCTGACATACAGATAACTACTGTACATTTAGGTAGAGATGTGAGGTCAGTTGATATAAGGGTTAGGTTCATCACCTCCCATGCACAGAGTACAAGTTTCAATCAAGACATCTAGCCAATGCCTGTTTGGAGTTTGTATGTTCTCCCTCTATCCCCACTTCCAAAAAATGTTATTTCCATCTGAAACTCACCAATGAATGGAGCTGCGGGCAGCAGCACAAACTCCTCATGGTGCCCTATAGGAGGAAGAGATGTATAGATCAACCACTTTGGGCATCTACTGTGGTGCACAGTGTCCTCAGGATAAGACAACATGGATCACAGACTGGGCACCATGGCAGGGCTAGCCACTCAATGGTGTAAAATATGGCTGTAGTTAATTCAGTCATGTTGACTACTGTCACAGTGTCAACTACTCAGAAGGAGGACAGGCTAGAAATAGTGTGGGAATTCTGGTGAGGGATATCATAAGAATTAGTGACAGACTCATAGCAATCAGACTCCAGTGTAATGATAGTATTCATAATCTCAGCCTGTGCCCCATATGCCCTACAGCAGGCTTGTGATAGTAAAAAGAAGAGTGCATTCATATAGCAGTACTAGATACAGCAAAACAACATGAACTGGTGTTGATAATGGGTGACTTGAATGCTCATACTGGGACAGACAGAACAGGATATGAGGACTGCCTGGGGCATAATGAATAAAGAAGTAGAGGCTATTCTAGACTTCTGTATCCAGCACTTGGTTTAGAGAGAGAAAGACAGTCATGAGATCACATACAAGAGTGCTCAACCTGGAACCGGCACTGGGTTAGAATCAGCAATTGCAAAGTCATCCCCAGTGAAATAGTCATCCCACAGCATAAACCAGTGGTTGCCATAATCAGCTGCAAGCAATGGTCAGAGAGAGCTCTATGATCAACAAAGACTAGGCTGAAGACCTGGAAGTTGACTGGAGAGAAAGCACAACAGTTCAAGAAATTACTCAGAGCTCTAGCTCTCCAAGAAGAGGAGGGAATATGTGGAGTTGAAGAATGGCAGCACCTCAAACCAGCATGTATGAGGACTACTGAACAGATATGTGGCAGAGCCATGTATAAATATAATGTGCATAAGGAAAGCTGTTGGTGGAATGCAGAAGTCCAGGAAAGTCATCAAAAGAAAGAAAGAGTGCAGGAAAAAGTGTGAGATAGAAAAGACAGACCAGACTAAGAATGAATACTGGATGGCTAACAAAGAAGCTAAAAAGGGAGCTGCAATAGCAAAAAAACAGGTCATTGGAGGCACTTTATCAGCTTCTGGAAAGTGACACAGTATGTGGCACAACACAACAATATCAGGTTGTAAGACAATGTCAGAAAGATAAAGAAGATAATCAGGCACCCTTCATAAGGGATACTAGCAACAACCTGCTCACCAGTCCACAGGACATCAAAGACAGATGAAAGGAGTACTTCCAGCAGCTTCTGAATGAAGAAAAGCCCACAGAAGCTGTACTGTCCCTGACACAGCCTACGATGAGAGAAGAGAAGGAGCTCACAATAGAAGAAGTAAGAACATCTCTAAGGAAAATGAAGGCAGGGAAAGCAGCAAGCTCAGATGTGGTCACAGCATATGATAACGATGCTGGATATGATAGGGAAGAAATATCTCCTGAGGTTACTCATAGCATTATGGAGAGAAAGGCATATCCCAGATGACTGGAGAATAAGCATTCTTTTGCCAGTGTACAAGAACAAAGAGGACATCCACAACTGTGGGCAGTAAAGAGATATTAAACTCCTGTCACAGTGCATGAAAGTTCTGGAAAGGATGATTGATAAATGGATGTGCAGAGTAGTAGAAAGTAAGACTGGAGATGAACAGTTCAGATTCAGACCAGGATGCAGCACAACTGACCAATATTTGCAGTGAGACAGACAGTTAAGAAGAAGCTAGAGGTGATGAAAGAGACCAACCGGTCATTCCCAGACTTGGAGAAAGCATGTGACAAGGTCCCAAGAAAGCTGATCTGGGCAGTACTATGGTGGTTCAAAGTCCCAGAAACATTGGTGGAATTAGTGCAGGCTATGTACAAGGACCCTATGACTCAAGTACGAACAGTGTTTGGTCTCACAGAGGGGTTCCCAGTGGGAGTGGGTGTACACCAGGGTTCAGCTCTGAGCCCACTACTTCTCATACTGGTTATAGACTACATTAGCAAATTGGTCACAGGGGAACAGATCAACAAAGTTGCTCTATGCAGATGAATTGGCATTACAGGCAAACTCTGAGCAAGAACTTCAGCAAGGATTGGGGAAATGGAATGCAAAACTGAAACCACATGGGATGAAACTAAGTACAGATAATACAGTGGTAATGGCAGTAAATTGGGGAGAAGAAGCTGAGACTTGAGATAGAAAGGTAGATAGTGGAACAGGTTAATAAGTATTTGGGAGAGGTGGTTGAGAAGGGAAGTCTGAAGGACGAGATCAAAGCTAGGATCAGAAGGGCTGCAGCCAACTGGCATAGGATGTCACTTGTAGTGTATTTCAGAAGAATGCCAAAGAAGCTGAAAAGTAAAGTGCACAAAACAGTGTTGTAACCAGTGCCACTGCATGATACAGAAACCGGGGCAGTAAAGACAAAGTAAATGAAAAAGCTAATGGTGATGAATAAAGTTCCTGAGAAGGGTGGTAGGGTGCACATTGTGGGACAGAAATGAGGACATAAGAACATAATATTTTATTTATTTATTTATTTTATTTTATTCACATTTGTTAACCGGGTTAGTCCAACTGGGCTAATAGCCCATTTTCAGTGTAGACCAGAGGAGAAAAAATCCAGGTTACAATAAGCCAAAGTAACTCCAATTGCAGAAAAGATCAAAGAAAACAGATTACAGTGATTTGGGCACATGTACAGAAAAGCAGAAGACAATATGGTGAAGAAGTTTTGAAGCAGGTAGGAAGAAGATAAGTGGAAACAAGGGAATCCAGCAAAGAGATGGATGGATTGCATGATAGAAGATCTGGTACAGTCAAATATGAGTGTCAAAGAAGGCAGCAGGGTAGCACTGAATCAAGACAGATGATGACAGTTAACATGGCACCTTGACCCCGTGTAGGAAATGGTTAAAGAAGGGGGTTATGATGATGATGATGATGATGATGGTGGTGGTGATTTGGGTAGAGGTATGACATGACATCATCCAAACCCCAGCCAGCATCTGACATGCATGCATCTCTCAGCCTCAACCAACAAATGTACAGTGTGCAGCTAGACACATGGAAAAAATAAATGGTTACCTTTGTGAGATATCAGAGGCTGATCCTGATGCCAAAATTGAAATTCTGCATTCCATGGTAGCTACAGTTGGAATTGTGCTTTCCATGGGATGGCACATTGTTGTAATGGCCACCTCCAAGAGAAAGTTAGCCAGTGCCACAAGCCATTACAGTTTAGCCATTCACCACAAGTGTGTGTGAGCACAAAGTAGATGCAATGGATGGCCATCATAAATTACACATTCTGCACCTGCCACTGCTAGGGTACCTCCATATGTACAGCAATAACAGAATTAGATGTACAGAAGGCTCTTTTGGAGGTTTGCTTCATGCATAACTATCATACAGGTCCTGTTCAATAAATTCTGCCATATATGTGACTAGTGAGGGGCATTTGGGCATGCATGAACTTTGCTCCCTCAGCTCCACATTTCAGTTATCTCAAAGTGGCACACCTACCCACAATACTGAGAAGATCATTTTTTGACAAAGATACATCCCCCCATGACCCCATTGCCACCTCTGTTGATCTCTTATCCCCCCACTCACAGTAGTGTAGACTGCCTTGTATCCGTGTGTAAATGATAAGTATGATGTGGCTCATCACCCATTTTGCGTAGTGGATATGGCAATGTGTGACACACAGTGTCTTTTCCCAGTGCACTACCCAGTGTTGTCATTAGAAATCACTGCTTGCATCATTTAGTTATGTGTCACACTGTACTGTCACTGTGTATACATCAGGACCCATAGAGGAAGACTATGCATTGCCTCTTTGTCTGAACTGCTGTTTTCTCTTCACGGCACAATCCGGAGGGGTATGTTGCTGTTGTTGCTGGTGGTACACTAACTTCATTGTCAATGCTAGTAGATGTTGAACTGGATGCAGAGAGTCCTGTTGCTGTACAGTTGGAGAGTCATGTATATGCTACCAGACCTACCTGCCAATGGTGAATCATGTTGTGTACCATGAAGCATGACACAAATACTTGCTATGCTGCAGTGGCTGCATGCAACTATGTCACCCAGATGCATGAAGGCACAGTATACCAAGTTCAGCAGACTAAATGCATTTTCTACCATGTTCCTGATATGAGCTTGTGTGCTATTGTACTACTCTTTGGTCATGCCTTGCGGGACCCATAAAGGCATAATCAATCAGGGTGTCAGGGGGAAGCCTTCATTTCTAGAAAACATTTTTTTAATTCTTTAAAAGATCAAGGTTGAATATTGGCATTATTTTTGTAGTGCATACCAATTAAAAACACTGAGCACAGTTCACTTTCAATGCTCTCTTCTTATTAATAAACTGTCCAAAACATAAACCCATCTGAATTCTATCTCCCAAATAATTAAAAGAAAACATCTTATCTGCATGAGGAAAAGTAAAATACAACATGTAGTAAAAACTTATACCTCACAAAAAAGATGGCAAGTTCAGTACACAAAGCTAGAATAACTTTGCAGTACAAGCGGGTAAATCCAAATTAAAATGTATGAAGTAACAATAGTCAGAATGGTCATCTATTTTTTCTCTCTAACTGAACTCTGTGATTTTGAACATAATATTCTGTAAGGGAAACTAGGATGGTTCTGGCTATAAATGGTTTTATGACACTATATTTTTTATAAAAATTAGTAACATAAATGCATTAAATAAACAAGCAAACATGAAGAAATACATCTTGAAATGAGAAAAACAAAACTATATGCTACACTTTGAAACAAACAGATATTAAAGAACAATATGCTGTTGAACATTATTAACTTCTTGGTAGCTACTCCAAGCATCTTAGACAATGCAATAAAAGGAAATAAATAAAATCTATTTTGTAGGCATTAGCAACCACCCTCTCACTAGTTCGGGATTTGACCTTGCCCTATAGAATACTTCTTCCTAAATGTCATCCAGTCCATAGTTATCCATAGTATATCATCTGATAATCATTAAGACCATTCATCTCTTTCCTCCACTCTGCCTTACCCCCTCCATGCCTTGGAAATCAAACTACTAACCCAACCTGGTCACAGAAATACAGAAAAACGTCTTAAACTCAAAAAAAAGAATGGCACTGGAGTGGCAACCAAGTGAAGATAAACTGTTTAATAAAGTGCATAAAGCATTTTTCATTTAATTCATATAAAGTTCCTCAGATGCATAAAAATATTAAGTTAAACACTTCTTTATAAAACACCATGTGGTGATGAATTAACCAATCAACATAAAACGCTGTGACATCATAGATTACAAAACCATTAACCCTTTTCTTACACATGGAACCAAGCATGTGTATATAAACACTAGATACTATATACAAACTAAATAACTACTACATCATATGCCAATTTTAAAATAAGTACATATATGCATGCATAAAGGAAAAAAAACAAATATATATATATATATATATATATATATATATATATATATATATATATAAAACTATATAAAGTGAATAAAATATATATAAACAAATATAAAATAAACGGCTATCACTCTACTCTGTATATTACCCAAATACAACATAAAAAGAAAATAAAATGTACTATAACAAAACCTGGACTAGAGGTGCTTATTAAGAAGTAATAAAGAATTACAACAAAATCATAACTAATAAGCAATGGTATAGTTCATAAATAAGCAAATAAGGAATACCCATTTTTATTTAATCTGAGGAAGTTTATATGAATTAAATGAAAAGTACTTTATGCACTTTATTAAACAGTTGTCTTCACTTGGTTGCCGTTCAGTGCCATTTTGCCATTTGTTTTAGTTACTAACCCAACCTACAAGAATCAACTGAACCTTTTCTGTTTCTGACTATCCCTCCTCTTGACCACCAAAACCCAAGAGAACAAAGACCAACCTCTTGGGATCATCATACTATAAATGCTCTCCCATTCCTTAAAACTTCCATCCATATAGGCCTCGCTTCACCATGCTCCTAAAATATATAAATATATGCTGCCATTTCCTCCCCACATTTCTAGTGTCTTCCATTTCCCAATCCCCATTTGCAAAATACATGAAGAAGGGTCCTATATCATCTATGAATCCATCTCATATACTAGCCCAAACCACCACAATAGATTTAAATTTAGAAATCTGTTAAATATCGTATCCTTATTGGAGAGGGCCACATCCTCTTCTGTCTGTCACCTCTTTCTTAGTGCCTCCATCATACTCTTAAAACTATCCAAAAAATACCCTCATGTATAATGAAAGATTATAATCTTGAACCCCTTAGTTTTTTAACTTCAAACAAATTGTCTTGCACACACTAAAGAATCCAAGCCCATAACAGCCATGATTTTAAAAACCCTATCTGCTAAATTCAATTTCTGCTTGAATGTCTTCCATGATATAAATTGGAAGGCTGCTGAACTCTTGCTGGCAAACATAAAAAAGTCATGATGTGATACAATTTTCCTTCCAGTTACTGCAAGAGAATGTCTCACCTCATAAGTTTATAAGAGGATTGCTTCAGTCGACTGATTAACTCTTCTCTGGAAAGTCATCATCTTCCATAGTTGTTTAAATTCTTCCCATTTCCTTGAACACCTCCTTGGCACCATTTCACCTTCCTCATTCACTCTCCTTACTACTCCAGGCAAAGAAAGATATTTGTGCCGCTAGCAAATGCAATCTAAGATGTGGCATACCCCTACCCTCAAACATATGAAGGAGCCATTCCCACTCCTTAGCAATCCTACTTTGCTTTCTATGCCTTACATACTAATTATTTGAAGGCACCTTGGCCACCCGCATTTTTATTCTACCAGAAGATACCTAAAAGCATTTATGACTCTTGCTGGCAGCATCATTTGGATCATATTGATCCTATTGGTCAAATAAAAGGCCTTGGTGTTCCACCTGCTCAAGAAAGCTGATATTTGTTCTAGCAGATCAGTATAATTAGAATGGATGATAGGGTCTACTGAACCACATACTTTCAATCCAAATATACAAGGTTATATATTAGATCGCTGAGCACTTAAGAAAGTGAATGGTGACTAATCGACCCTATGTAAGCGAAAACTTACAATTTCGAACTGTCAGAACAGCTTCAACCCCACACCCCCCACTACTTAAATATACCAACTCTGAGACTGCACTATAGTGCCAAAATGGCAAAGTAAAGAAGCAGACAAGCAAATTCTTTCCCAGGGAAAGAATTCACTTAAAAGCCGCTTTAATATTTTGCTGTTTCAGGCTTTTGAGATTGACCAAGACGCATTTGAAAGAATGCATCTTCGGTCTTCTAATACTTACTTTGAGATGACAGAATCCTCTGTAAATTCCCCATTAACCTCTCCTATCCTTAAATACCTTTAAGTGGATCAGAAGCAAATTTTTGACAGAGAAGACAATTGTAGGTTTTAATATTGTGAACCTGTTATACATACAACTGTTTATATGTCAGTGCACCTATGTAGTTGCACTCAGTGGTTGTGTGAGTGTCTCCAATGTCTCCATGCAGGAAGTGGTAATATGGATGACTTCTTTGCCATATGTTGGAATCAAAGGCATTTCCATAGTGTTGTGCAGACACATAGGTTATTATCCCTCTGCATTACACACTACCTTCCTGTGTTCACCGGGGTTTTCTCCAGGTGCTCTGCTTCCTCCCACACTCCAAGGGACGGGAGGAGAGTGTACTGGGCTGCAGCCAATCAGTATGTGCATGTGTACTGCTATCACTCATGTCAATAACAGGTTCCCTCAAACCAGTGCAAACGGTAAATATATTACAAAGACTGGCACTTATCCTGTGACACTTTAAACAGTGTGATGATAACCACTCAGCTGTAGCCACTTTCAGGTACCTTCTCTGTAGGGAACAATGCAAGGGACCCATGACTCAGGCAAAACAAGTGAGACAAAACAAGTGAGAGCAAGACAGGTAATTACAGAAAACATTCTATAAAATATTGATAGGAGTTTTGCTCATCTGCCAGTCTCCATTTTCTTCAAATAAATAAATAATTTACTACAAAATAGGCATAAAATGACACATATCTTACTGCCCATTCATGATGATACCAAAAAAGCTATGATGTCTGATGCCAATAAAGGAAGTGGAGAGCTATGACTTATGCCAATAAATTTTATTGTAGCGACTCAAAAAAAATAAGTAGAACAATTTCACTTCTTTGCCTCAAGACATTAAAAGCATCAGTACTTTTACATAATTTCTTACATAATGTGACTTGTTAGATTTTATTAATATGTAATGGCAACATAGACTTAAAAGTATTAAATACTGTATTCTCAAAATAAGCATTTTAATATAATTCAAGCATATCATTTGAACATTCAGGGCTAACCACCTGGTGGTGTGAACCTTGGCTCTAGATGATTGTCACTATTGAAGTGACACTCCGACCCCATGTGCAAAATGGTAAAAAGGGATTGTATGGATTAATATCATTTGAACATTATGATGCATGTGCAAAATGTGAAAAGGGGTGAAGGATGGATGGATGGATATATTGCATAAAAATATTTTTATGTATACGTCAAATAGCTTTAATGAATCATGTTGTAAAATGAGCAAATGGCTCCACCTGATGACCGAATGTATAACAGCATCCAAAACTACTTCACAACAATTAATTCAAACAAGGTCCACAGATGGGTCCTAAATTAATAATTTGTTATTCTTCTTTCCAGTCTAAAAGATGTTCCACTCTAGTTAGTTAACGTAATTTACGAGATGTTCATCTAGACCCAGGACAGAGGTGTATTAAACTTAGTTTATAAAGAGAGCTGTGTTCTCTTTTACATCTGAAATCACCCAGATGATCATCTACATAGTGTTTCTAGAGGAATGACTCCTTCAGGTGGCTGCTCATGGACTGGCTCCTGGGTTACAGCACACAACCCTCATTAAAAGAAAAAAAATACAAAACAAAAAATAATTAACTTAAAAA
>NW_025048948.1:0-40000 GCF_019279795.1 Protopterus annectens | reverse complement strand
TCATTTCATAGCCGCAGTGGCTACACCAGCCTAACAACATGCAAGTCAAACTCCTCCTTTCTCGCGGCAAACTTCAAAAAAAAATCACATGCCTTTTGTCTTGTGCCAAGTAACTACCAAAAGTATTGAAAGACTTGCATGAAAGCTAAAAACAAGCACTACAGCCACTGACAACCTTCCAGTTAAGAACCTAAAGCTAACTGCCACTCCTTTCTCCTATTCCATTTCCCTCCTGATCATTCTTTATCTGAAGCCATTGTTCCCACACTACGCAAACATGTCTACTAGCAGTTTTTTTATAGTCCACTCTTTGCAGAAAGGTGGCACTAACACAGAAATGTAACAGTTCTGTCCCATTGGTATTCCTTCATCTACGTCAAGAATGCTTAAAAGGTTTGTTTATAATTGGAGTCCTTGATACCTGCAGTCTAACAATCTCCTTTCACATACCCAGCTTGAACTTTGACCCAACAGTAGCCCCACCACAGCCCTACTTTCCTTCCTTCCTTCATAATATTTCAGAATATTTAGTTAGAGAAAAATGAAAACAAACTGGTATCCACAATCTTTCTAGATCTTTCCAAGCTTTCAATAGGGTATCCCATCCAATGTGATATATACTCTTCATTCACTAGGTTTCTACTTTACTCAGCCAGTTCACCAGCCACCTCAGCAGCTGCTCACAAGCAGTCAAATAGCACTCAGCCTTTTCCATGTCTTTATCAGCACCTACTGGTATACCACAAGATTCTTTTCTTGGATCTTTATTGTTTAATGTTTTAATTAATAATCTTGCTTCTGCCTCAGTTTATCAAATATTAATTCAATATGTAAATAAAGCTACTGTAGTCTTCTCATCATCATCTGTGCCATCACTATAAACCATCACTCAAGGATGATCCACCTTTCTCTCTCTCTCACAACTACTCCTAAAACCCAATAAAACTTAAATAATGCTCTTTATTCATAGATCCTACACAGACAAAAACTCCAACATTACTATCCATCTCCTCAAAATTTACAACCAGATATAGTCGCACAAACCAGACTACTCAGGGTCATAGTAAATGATAAAATGAAATTAGGTATATCCAATATTAGTAATAAACTCTCACTATACTTAAAGTGTCCTTTACTGACCTTCTAACATTCTTACTGCACAAACATGCAAAACTGCTATATCCTCTCTCTGGAAATGTTTACTCTTGTGCCTCATCTATCCTTACATACCTTAGCCTAACATAAATGCAAAAATTGTAACAATGTTGCAACAAAGTTGTCATATTTGCTATGCAAGCCTCACATGGAGTCCTTGAATAACATTTTGCCTGTTTATTGTTCAGAGATGTCTACTCAAAGAACTCCCCACAGATGGATCAAATCTTGAAAGGCCCTCTGATCTAGTTAACATTTGTGGGTCTGCCCTGGGCTTGCTCAGCTTGTCTGCCACATAATTTTTCTCTGATAGAATGTAGGATGCCTGAAAAGTGAGATTGTGCTGTGAAGCTTTATCCCAAGCTAACATGGCTAGTCTGCAAAGGAGGGGGTACAATCTGGCCCCCCTTGATTGTTGATGTACCAGATGACTGTAGTATTGTCTTGGGGACCAAAGATGTTTTAGAGAGTTTCATGCCTTGATCAGGGCAAACATCTGCTTGATATTTAAGTAATTGCATTTATCCTTGGTGTCCCACACTCACTGCACTTTTATCCCTCCTGAAACTGCTCAGTAAGCAAAATCTGAATCGTCTTTGGTGACTAACTGCTTTGGAGCAAGGAGGGAGAATGGAAGTCCTGGATTTAAGCATATCTGCTGTCTCCAGCAAAAAATTTCTCTTTTGAAAAACTCCAGTACCTGCATTTGAAAATATAAAGGATTTTGCTGCTGGGAGCAAAGAAATTTTAGATATCGCTTTATCTTTCTCATGTGGAGTCTTTGCCAGAGTTATCACGAGAATCATAGATGCCACAAGAACCATACTCCTGAGGTATTCCCTCACAGTGACCATAGTCTGTGTGGACAACCTTAGAAATAAATCTATGTAAAGATCTATTTTTTCCTGTGAAAGATAAGCTCTTTGAACTAAGTATTTAGCTGACACCCCAGGAACACAATACTGTGTCAAAAAGTCAAGAAAGTCTTTTGAATGTTGTCTCTTATAAGAGATCTCTCACCCAAGACAGAGATTCCTGATACTTTGAAAAAGACTCTGCAAAGACAAGCAAGTTGTAAAAATATGGATGTCATGTAGTCTGCAATGAGCTATAACTAGAGCTAGATACTTTCTGAACATTGCTGAGGCAGCAGATAATCCAAAGAGTAAGAAAGAGAACTGATAATGTGATCAAGACACACAAAACCTTAAGAAACATCTGAAGTTGGAATAATTAGGAATGTGATGATAAGCATTTTTTAAGACTAGTATTACCAGGAAACTTCATAGAGGAAAAAGAGGTAACAGGTTGTGAAGAGACATCATGTTGAATTTGGACACTATCACAAACAGGTTTAGGAAAGAAAGAGCCAGAACTGGTCTCTAAGCATGCTCTTTCTTTGGCACTCTGAGCATTCTTAAATAAATACCCTTCTCCACCTAGGAAGGAAGAACTGGTTCTATCACTCCTTTTGACAGCATGTGATGAAGAACACTGGAATATGAATAAAACAAATAAAAACATTGGTGAAACCCCAGTTGGTAGGATAATAAAGCACAAAAAAAAAAAAAAAAAAAAAACACTGCAACATACTGTGAAAAATTTAATCAAGAAAAAGCAAAGCTTTCAGGTTAAAAAAAAATCCATCAGTGCAGGACAAAACAATCAGTTAAGGTGTGTTTAAATATATCAACCTATTAAGCACAGCCAGTAGATACGGACCAAGAATTAATAGATCTTTCTCAAATATTATTACATTTCATAGCAATCAAATGCTTTAAATACACAATAATACACAAATAATAACATATAAACACATATAAAAATCTCATTTAAAATATTTCTGTCTTTCCTTTAAGATAGGTTTAAGGGTGACCATTTGATTAATCTCAGGGGGTGAGTCAGCTTGTAACTGTAAGATCCATTCATACTCCTTTAATTCAAGTTTATTATTTAAATCACCCCCTCTTATATTCTTAGTGATAGTTGTTAGTACCTTAAAAGTGAATGTATGTGTAGAATTATTCTCATAAATAGGTTTGTCAGGAGAATTTGCCAAAATATATCTTTTTATGTCTGATTTATGCTCTATAATTCTGTCTTTCAGAATGCCAAGCATTTGGCAATGCTTATACCCTGTTGATTAAGAAATGGCAATAAATGAATTTAAAATTAGGCCTTAATTACATGACATTAATGAATGACCATTTTCAAAAGGTTGAGGCTGATTTATGTGATGAACTTAGTGCAATGGAAAATCAGATCTCTTTATTACCTACTGTCTCAGCTCATAATTCAGAATATAATAAAATGTTGGAGAGAATAAATTCCTATGATTGACATCTAGAGAATGTGAAGCAAAAAAAAAATGAATAGCGATCTAACTGATTTTTCTAATGGTCACATATTTTCTTGGCCCAAGGATAGACTAAGTAAGAGATCTCAGAATTTGAACAACTAGACTCATGTGCATAATATAACTCAGAAACACTCTATGTACTCCTTAGATAATGTGACCATACCTTTAAAATTAAACACAGGCACCTACACTCAATAAAGATGTGTTAGCCAATGAGAATGTTTTATATGCAACAAATATCTCTGTAGAGACTTCTGCTTCCACATTGGCTTTTCCAACTAACTCTAATTCTAATAACAATGTGGCGGATTTTCAACAAGGTACCATCACATTTCAGTTGAAATTACCAGAGAAAATCAAAATGAAGAACTGGCTTCCTTTGCGAGGCCGCTCATTGCAAAGGAAATGAGAGAGGCCTCGCAGCAATCAGTGAATTCCGAACAAGAGACAGCAACAGGTACATTAATCAATGGTTCTACTGTTGTTTCGACTATCATAAGTTTAAATCCATCCTCACTGACTTTGCCAGATAATGGTGCAGTTGTGAATTTATCAAGCTTAGCACAGACTATGCCAGCTATATCTCTGTTAAACAAAGGCATGAAGTTCATACCTATGAATATTGATTGTTTAATTGATGCTTTAATAGACTTAAAGATATTTTGTCTCAATATTAACCTTAAATTGATTTTTGAAGATTCATTGGCATTGGAAAATACTTCCTTTAATTGTGCTAGTACATTTATTCCATTTAACCATTTGGTAGTTACTTACTTCCATGATCTTTGCAAACTGCAGTTACATGAATTTTATAAAAATAAACATAATTTCAGGAAGTTTTATAATTTAAGTAGTGATGAAAGACAGGCACTGCAATGGTCGTGCAAAAATAATGATATTGTTATCAAGGAAGTAGATAAGGGTGGGGCAATTGTGATTATGGATTGGGACAAATACTTGGATACAATGTATTTAATTTTATCTGATAGAACTGCCTTTAATGAAATATCCCCTGCAGAAGTGAAAAAAGTTATTAGTACTATTGATATATCTATAATTGATTTGCAAGCTATGAATGATATTAATGCTGAAATATTTCACTGCTTTACAGTTCCGTGCCCTATACTATCGCTATTATATGGACTTCCTAAAGTTCATAAATCTATTGATCAATCACCTAGGAAACCTATAATATGGGGAACAGGCTGGTCTACTGGACCTATCTCCCTTTATTTACAGGGCATATTAGCTAGTTATCTCCAACATGTAAAAAGTTACATTAAAGATACGGGTGATTTCTTAACACAGCTATACTACTTTTTTGACAAGAGAGAATGTAAGTCCTGTTTGTTTGTCATACTTGATATAAAAATCACTATTTACAGAGATTTCTAAGGAAATGGGGTGATCTCAATTAGAAAACTATTATGCAGACATAGTGAAATACCTAATAGACAGACTGAAACTATCTGTAAACTCCTTGAACTTGTATTGGATAATAATATATTTGTATTTAATAACAAATTCTATAATCAGATATCAGGAGTGGCAATGGGTGCTCCCATTGCAAATACCTATGCCAATCTAGTTCTAGGCAAATGAGAGACACAATTTGTTTACAATACTCCATCTTTTTCTAAAATTGCTTTTTTTAAACGTTTTGTGGACAATGTCGTTTTTATTTGGGAAGGTAGCTATAATGAGCTGAATGAATTTGTGGAATTTTTGAACAATAGTACTAATTTTCTACAATTTTCTATGTGCAGCTCACCACACCAAATTCAATTTTTGGATGTAGATTTGTTTTTTGATAGTGAAACTATTCAGATGTCCATCCACAAAAAAATGTACATAGGGATAAATATCTGTACTATACCAGTATGCATGCCCACATATATTTAAAGGAATTACTAGGAGACAGTATCTGCGTACATAGGTTCATAGGTGTGTACTAGGCTAATGGCCCTAGAGCCTTTAAAAGCCTAGCCCATAGAAGTGCCCTGGCATTGTGCTGCCCGACATTAGTTCCCAATGCCTCTATTAATTACAGCCACTGGAGTGATCCCCAGGGTGAACTTTCTATTTCCCATCCACTCATCAAGATTTCTCTTGAAGAGGGCCTGTGAGCTGCTCTGCTTGACATGTATGGGAAGTCTGGTCCAGAGCATGGGCAGTCTGTGGGTTATAAACCTCTCCCTCCTGCATGCTCTGTTGATTGTGGTAATGAGGTTGAAGTCTCTGGAGCACGTGGTGCGGAGGATTGAGATTTCTTTAGATGTAGCATTTTTAACAGAGCTGAGTCAGATATGGCTTTGTAAGTCAAGCAGAGATCTTCTCTTAGTAGACAATATGAGACAGAGAATAGCTGGAGTTTTTTGAGTCTGTCCATGTAGGACATGTGTTTAAGGCCTAGGATCCTCTTCATGAGGTACTTTTGTGGCCTCTCCAGCTGTTGCAGGTGTCTAGTGAGGTACATGCCAAATGGGGCATTATACTCTATGATTGGTCTAATGAGGGAAGAGTAGAGAGAAATGATTACCTCTTTTTTCCTGGATGCAAAACCCTTGGTAATGAGATATGCCACATAGAAGGACTTTCTGACCACAGTGGCAATGTGGTGATTGAGGAGAGGTTGCTGTCAACCTGTGTCCCCAAAGCTGTTATAACACCTTCAGTGTTCAGTGGGTTCCCACCAATGTGGTAATTAGTGGCAACTGAGTTTTTCCCAAAGGAGATGACAACACATTTTTTAGCATTAAGCATAAAGCCATGGTTTTGACACCAGTCATTGGTCTCAGTGAGGCCTTTCTGTAGGATGTTTGCATCACTTGAGAAGTTAATAATGGCTCACAGCTTGCAGTCATCTGCAAATTTGGTCAGCCAGAGTCCCTCTTTGTTAGGCTGGACTTCTGTGAAGCAGATGCCAAACAGGACAGGATGCAAGACCAATCCCTTTGGGACTTCACTCATCACTGGTTGGCAGTCTCACTTGGAGTCTGCTACTTTCACACTGTGTGTTCTATCTGTAAGCCAATTTGCAACCCACCTACTGATATAGGGGTTGATGCCTAGTTTGGTGAGTTTATCAATAATTCCTGAGTGGGGAATGGTATCAAAGGCCTTGGCCAGATCGAGGTAGGGTATATGAACTACCTTGCCCTCATCCACAACTCTGGTGACTGACTCTAAGAAGTCAACCACATTGAGCAGGCATAATCTACCTTTCACAAAACCAAATTGTGTGGGATCTAGTGTTTGAAGATTCCCTATATCCTCGATAATTAGATCCATGATGATGCTCTCCACAGCCTTACATATCAGACTCGTCAGGCTAATGGGGCGGTAATTCCCAGGGTCTGTAGTTTCTCCCCCTTTATGGAGAGGGATGACTGTAGCAGTCCGCCATTCTGTAGGGACAAAGCTTGAGGTGATTCTGTGATTGAACAGGGCACACAGATGTGGTGCCAGTTCACTTTGTAGTTCATGTAGAACACATCCAGAGATATTGTTGGGTCCCATGGAAGCTGTATTCTTGTCCTTGGACAATGCAGCTTTAACCTGTGCTTCAGTAATGCTGGATGTCTGGCATTCTCCGGTATTGTAATTGGTCCTTTGGGGGGGGGGTGTAAAGTTGGCAATGAATCTGTCGGCCAGTATGTTGGCAATATCTGTTGGCTCAGTATGGGAGGTACCATTGTGTAGTAACTCAGAGCAAACCTGAGTATTCCCGTGGAAATTCTTGATATAACTATAGAAGGCTTTGTGGTTGTTTTTAGTGTCTGCCACAATTCTGCCTTCATAGCTGGTTTTAGAGGTTTTGATGAGGGATCTTAACTTTTTGTTAAGGCCAATAAGGGAGATCTTTCAGTCTTAGGACTTCACCTTTTTCTGCAACAGTTTCTTCCTTCTGTTGTAGAGTTTATTAGTGGCAGGGGACCACCAGATTGGCTTTCTTTTTTTGGAGGAGAGCGTCTTGGTTCTGTTGGGTATGGCTAGTTCCATGCATTTATGCACGTATTCATACAGTGCATTGGTGTATGATTCAGCAGTCATGCATCTATTTTTCATTGACATAGGTGTTGTGAAGTTAGCCACCTCTGTTTTTAGGAGCCCAAAGTCAGCTTTGGAGAAGTTTTTCATGGTGGTTACCTTGGTGGGAGGAGGGGGGGGGGTGTGAGATGTGGATTTCCCTGGTGATTAGTTTGTGGTTGGATTTAACCAGGGAAAATTGATTTTGGTGTAGAGCAATGGTTGCCCATGTTAGTAATAACCAGGTCAAGGAAGTTACTTCCTCTAGTTGGGGTACCAGGGCATTGGAATCGATTAATTCCAGGAAGCGTTTGGCCAGTTTATTGGTGCATGAGAAGTTTTCCCAGTTGTTGGGGGGGGGGGTAGTTGAAGTCACCTAGTATGAGAGTGTTGGGTTGGACCCTAATAGTTTCCAGGGTGCTTAGGAACGTGGAATGAGAGTCTTGGCACATGGTTGGGGACCTTGAATTATCGTCTTATCCAATGTTAGCTGCACCTGAAGTATCTCAAATGTGTTATGCTGGGCTACTAGTCTGGTGGTTTGCATATCCTTTATGAATTTGGGACATCACCACCTTTGGAGTTTTGGTTCATGTTCTGGGCCTGAAAGGTGTGGGATGAGTTATAGCCTGGTAGCGCAGGGGTGCTTTCTGCTGCTTTAAGCCAGGTCTCCGTTACAGCACAAATGTCGATGTTCTCCATTTTGAGGAGTGCTTTGAGCAAGTGCATCTTGAGATTTAGACTTCTAGCATTGCACAGCATGACCCTCAGACATTCAGACTCAGAAGAGAGGCTCAGTCTCTGATTGTCCTTGTGGCGGGGGGGGGTCTCTTTTTCTGTAAGTATTGCTAGAATGTGCCAGTGTCTTCATTAGGAAAACACTGAGGTTGCTCAGTCCCTCTGAAAATACTATGAGTTGTTAAGGAAAGATTTTCCAGAACTTACACCCATTTTTCCTGCTCTTTCTGCTTTAGATGGCATCTGTTTGACTGCCTTCATTTTTCCTGGTAGTCAGCCAGCTGCACCTGAAAAGGCAGATAGGATGTATAAAGTACCTCAGTCTTTTAAATTTTTTTACACTGTTCTCAAACCTGACCCTGCATCTATAGTTTTAGTTTATCCCACTGCTGCTAAGCATTTAATTAACTCCAATCCTGTTCTTCCTGATAAGGATGGGACATTATTGATTGATATGTGAGAAAAGTATATACTTCTGCAACTTTGATTTTCAGAATTTTCAGTTGTGAGGCTTATATGTTAAAGTTTGTTCTGACAAATTGGGAAAGTATGAGAAATGTTGTATCTGTAGTTTCTTTTTGTGTGGAAAAATCTGCTATAAATAACTTAAGTTTGTTTTATTGCACTTCTCACTACTCATGGTTTGCATTGTGTGCATACCTCTGTTGATATTTTTTCCAGGGCGGTGGCCACTGGTACTGTTTTGAGAAGGTTGGCATGGCTGCATTGTTAGAACCTCCCAGATGATGTTAAAATGAAATTTTAAATTCTCCCTTGGATAGAGATTTAGCATTTGGCCCCTGTACAACAGAGGAGATCAAAAAAGTGGAATGCAAGGGGCAATCTAATCCAGGGAATCCCTAAAACTTTTTAGCCCTCCTTTTCCAAATTGTCCTTGGTATTTTCTATCTCATTTTATCTTATTTTATCTTATTCAGTTTTGGCAAAAAAGTAAAAAAATGAATAAACACTCTCAACCAAGTTCAGGCAAACATACAGACATGTAAGAAGAAATGGCAAGGGTTTCCAAAAAGAAGTCTCAAACCTCCCAAATCCAAGGGCAGTCCAGCAAGTCTAAATGACCATTCAAGAGACCTTGTAATAGCCCTCCCACCCTGGCCCCCTTTTTTCTTTCAGAAACTCCTTTTTTTCTCTTTGGGAACAGACTGCATCAGACAAATGGGTTCTGAAAATTATTCATCATGGTTCCAGCTAGTGTTCTTCATAATAAAAAACAACAACCACAATGTACTGTGAAAAATGTAATAAAGAAAAAGAAAAGCTTTCAGGTTAAAAAAAAACCTTCATCAGTGCAGGATAAAACAATCAGTTAGGGTGTGTTTAAATACATCAACCTATTAAGCACAGCCAATAGATATGGACCAACAATTAATCATTCTTTCTCAAATATTATTACATTTCATAGCAATCAAATGCTTAAAATACACAATAATACACAAATAATAACATATGAACACATATACAAATCTCATTTTAAACATTTCTGTCTTTCCTTTAAGATAGGTTTAAGTTGACCATTTGATTAATCCCAGGGGGTGAGTCAGCTTGTGACTGTAAAATCCATTCATACTCCTTTAATTCAAGTTTATTATTTAAATCACCCCCTCTTATATTCTTAGTGATAGTTGTTAGCATCCTAAAAGTGAATGTATGTGTAGAATTATTCTTATAAATATGTTTGGCAAGAGAATTCATCAAAATATTTCTTTTTATGTCTGATTTATGCTCTATAATTCCGACTTTCAGACATCTAGTGGATTTACCTATATAAAAACTTGAACAAGCTCTGCATGTTGCTAAATAAACTATATTGCAGGTGTTACAAGTTGCAAAACATTTAAAGACATAAGTCTCATTAGTGACTGGATGTCTACAATTACAGTCACTATTAATAACAGAACAACAACTACAACCATGACAAGGAAAAAGTACCTTTCTTCATAGAAAATACCATATTAGTGTTACATTTAATATCTTTATAACATAACATTTTAGAGTCTTACAATTTCGATATGAAAATCTGGGTCTATCATTAACAACGTTCAATAATTCAGGTATAGTTTTTAAGATACACCAATTGTTAGCAATAATTTTCTTTACACCATTACTACATCTGCTAAATATGGTAGGGTATTGAAGTATATTATCAATTTTAGGTGTAGTATTCATCAACTACAACATATTGTTAGCACAAAAGTATGGTTGAACTTGTGTATCTCTTATAGTCATAATTTCATCCATCGTACGTTTTAATAAGTTAGTATCATAACCCCTACTTCTGAACTCGTATGTGATTTCATCCATCTGTTCAAGACATTTTTCTATTGCTGTATTTAATTTACATGTACCAACCAAACAACCACCAATAGAGGTGGCTAACTTCATTGCACCCATGCCAATGACAAATAGATGCATGACTGCAGAATCATACACCAATGCACTGTACGAATATGTACATAAATGCATGGAACTAGCCATACCCGACATACTTAAGACACTCTCCTCCAAAAAAAAGGAAGTAAATCTGGTGGTCCGCTGCCATTAATAAACTCAACAACAGAAGGAAGAAACTGTTGCAGAAAAAGGTGAAGTCCCAAGACTGGAAAAATTCTATTATTAGCCTCAATAAAAAGTTGAGATCCCTCATCAAAACCTCCAAAGCCATCTATGAAGGCAGAATTGCGGCAGACACTAAAAACAATCACAAAGCTTTCTATAGTTATATCAAGAATCTTCACAGCAATACCCAGATTTGCTCTAAGTTACTGCACAATGGTACCTCCTATACTGAGCCAACAGATATTGCCAACATACTGGCTGACAGATTCAATGCCAACTTTATCCCTCTGCCCCTCTCTAAAGGACCAATCTCAATACCGGAAGAATGACAGGCACCCAGCATTGCTGCAGCACAGGTTAAAGCTGCATTGTCCAAGGCCAAGAATACAGCTTTCATGGGACCCGACAATATCCCTGGATGTGTTCTACATGAATTACAAAGTGAACTGGCACCACATCTGTGTGCCCTGTTCATTCACAACCTCACCTCAGGCTTTGTTCCTACTGAATAATGCACTGCTACAGTCATTCCTCTCCATAAAGGAGGAGTGACTACAGACCCTGGAAACTATCACCCCATTAACCTGATGAGTCTGATATGTAAGGCTATGGAGTGCATCATCATCAGAGGCCTAATTAACAAGGATACTGGGAATCTCCAAACTCTAGATCCCACGCAATTTGGCTCTGTGAAAGGAAAATCATGCCTGCTCAACCTGGTTGACTTCTTTGAGTCAGGCACCAAAGCTATGGATGAAGTTAAGGCAGTTAATACAACCTACATCAATCTGGCCAAGGCCTTTGATACCATTCCTCACTCAGGAATTATTGATAAACTTACAAAACTAGGCATTAACCCCTATAGCATTAGGTGGGTTACAAATTGGCTCACAGATAGAACCCACAGTGTGAAAGTAGCGGACTCCAAGTCAGAGTGCCAACCAGTGATGAATGGAGTCCCACATGGATCGGTCCTGGGAACTCTCCTGTTTGGTATCTACTTCTCAGACGTCCAGGCCAACACAAAGGGAAATATGGCACCAGAGTCCCCCTACAGCCATTGCAATGTCCCATTACTTGGCTATTTCACCCCATTTACCATGAACACTAATGTGCATACTGCTTTACTTCTACAATGATTATTTGAATTTTATTTTTTACATTTTATAGCACAATACATACACACTAATAGACACCTGCTAAACAAAGCAATACTGTCTCACAATGAAAATAGACTTAGCATTAAAATGTCTCTGCCCGTGAAAGTGAACAGTGTTGCCAGCCAGGAAACTATGCAAGTGAATGTGGATACAATTTTGTTGAAAGCAGAACACCTACAGCCTGCTGATTTGCATGGAATGCCACAATGACCACTAGGGCTTCACAGATAGCTGCGTGAATCCAAAGGCAAACATAATGTGGGGACAGTTAACCAAACATAGGGACATATTTGTCATAGATGTCACATAGACATGTGCTAGAATGAAACTCAAAATACCTGTCATCCTCTTTGAGCAACATATGTGGAGAAAAGCATACATAATGGGAGGGAAAACACCCAAAATAGGGACAGATTTTTAATATTGCTTTTCCAAAATTAGATGGTTGGTAGAATAAATATGTTGTCCATTGGCATGAATTTCTGAAGAGCATGAATTTTGAAACTCAAATGTCAGTCATCAGTTTCTGTCTTAACTCTGCAATGAAATGGCAATGATTTGTCAAAAAAAACAAAAATGCTATGAGGAAAAGATCACAAATATGTGACAGAAACTGCACATTCTGGACAAATCAGAGCAGTTGAGAGGTATGCACTCAAATGTATGTAATACTGAGTCACTTCACTCCAGAGACCATCCCAGTGATATGGCAGAAAGCAATAAATTTGAAAAGGAAAACATCTGGACATCATGGGAATATCTGGACAGTTGACAGGTATGAATGTGAAGTATATTGTCCAAACACTGTAGAGGACAGTGTACCTACAGTGCAGAGTATTGTAATATCTCATTCCTGGCATTCTGTATTGAAGCTCTGTTAATGATCTGTACCAGGACATTGGGGTCCCTATTAAATTGCTAAATGTTTCAAAGTTCGAATGTCATATGGTCGACACCATATGATCGAACTTTGAAAAGTTTGAAAGTGAAAGGCAGCAGCTCCGTACAAGCAGAATGGGAACATTTCCCTTTTTTGCACTAAAGTGTGAACTCGGAGTTGGTATATTTAAGTAGGGTGGGTGTGGGGGGTGCAGGAGTACTTTACCCACCTGCTCAGAGCTTTAAGGTAAGTTCTTTTTTTTTTTTTTTACTTTTTTATTATATATTCGAGGTTTCAAGTTTCGCTCTTATGTTGTTGAACATATGAGGTTCAAAATTTTGAGCTTCAAATATATAATATAGACCCAGACATTGATGGCCATGTAAAATGTTCACTCAGGGGGAAGTGTGTATGTTGAAAATGGGCACATAGATGACTTGTAGGAATGAACAGAGGGAAAGAGGACAACTGAAACTTCCTCATGTACAGCAAAGGAGGGCATGTCAGTGGAAGATAGTTGCAGCAGCAGCACAAAGCACATATCTATATGGTACAGCATGTACTGTACAGTGAGAATGTGTTGTCTGTGACTGTCACACAAGGTGATGTAACAATGAGAAGGATGTCTGTGTGAGATAAGCATCCTTATATGAATAATGCAGTGGACTTCTATCAGGAATCTGACATACAGCAGGTGTAGGGTGCACATTGTGTAGCTGTGCAAACTGATATATGCCTGAATATGACTCACAGCAGAGATCTCCAGCAAGGTGGCCACAGGTAAAAACTCTTGGAAAACGTTACAAGAACCAACCACAATCATGGTCAATGTTTGGCCACCATATGGAATTTTCCCCTTTTCTGATTTTTAATGTGGTCACTAGGGTGGCCAACCATTGGTTTTCCCTAGGAAAAACTTCCATTAAAAGTCTGTTCACTTATTTGAGAGTTTGATTAAAAGGTGTTCGATGAAGAGGGTTTTGATGATGTGAGATTCAATCAAGTGATATAGACCAGTCTGTATTATGCTAATTCATTAATACTAATGATCACCATGTCTCCACAGTTATAAGAAGGGTTTTCTATACTGCTCATCTCATACGTAAATGTATTGCTTCCAGAAAAAAAAAAAGAAGTTATAACCTCCCTGTACTCTTCCCTAATCAGACCAGTAATTGAGTACAATGCCTATTTCAGTATGTACCTTTCAAGGCACCTGCAGCAATTGGAGTGACCACCAAAGTTCCTCACAAGGAGATTTCATGGTCTTCAGCATCTGTACAATTTGGATCAGCTGAAATCACTGTCACTTTACTCTGTTTCATACAGACAACTCAGAAGCAATCTCTGACTCTGCTTTATTAGAAATGCTGCATATCCAGAGTCCAGTGGCTTACGGGTTACTCACTCTAAAGACCTGAACCTTGTTTGTGACATTAATAATCCCTGCTGGAGGGACAGTTTTGTCTCTCAGAGGTTACTGCACCTCTGGAACAGACTCCCAATTCATGTCAAGCAGAGCACCTCTTTAGCCCTCTCCAAGCTCAGTCTAGATGACTGGATGGGTAAATTCACCGTGGGTGTTCCACTTGTGTCTCTCTTGGACAGGGGCAATAGGTGCTGATCATGAAAACAAGGGCAGAACTTGGCCAGGGTTGTAAGAAAACTTCCCAGTTGGAGAGTAAGCCTTACAACAGTTGATGGGTAACCAATTGGCTTACTGACAGAACACATCAATTGAAAGTTGGTGAATCAACCTGTACCACTTGAGCTATCACCATTGGCATACCCCAGGGATCTGTGCTTAGGCCTTCACTGTTTCAACTTTATTTCTCTAAATTGTAGGCTAAAGTAATTGGCCTTTGACTTGCTAAGTTTGCTGATTCTGACATATTGTGTGCAATCACTGAGTCCACCAATGGTGATAACATAGTACAGGAGGAGCTAAGACACAGAACTGAATGGTGACAAAGGCACATGATTAAGAAATAAATGCAGAAATGTGAGTTTGTAATGTTGCCCATCTGAAAAGTGGAATTCCATGTCAATCACAGCATTGGTAACAGTCCTGCTATGCAGAAATTAAGTGATGCAAGCACTGGGAACACATGTAGATAGCAAACTGATCTTTAACCACCAAGTATCCACACTGGTATTGAAAGCCTATGTTGTGCCTATCATAAATCATGCCATCATACTGAGATCTTAGGATTGTATGACAGTACTGTATTCAAACCTCATAACAACACAGAATATAATGGTCTCTTTTTCATGTACCCCACCTGACACATCTAGCAACTAGAGAGACCACCAAAGGGCTTTCTTAGCAAGGTAACACTAGGCCTACAAACCATCCCATGATGCCTGTGGATAGATTAAAAGCCATGTCACCATAATCTTTATTGTATAGAATGAGGTGACATCTGCCTGGCCTCTAGGCCAGTCTCTTACCCTGCCCTGGTGGCAGTACTGCATATCCAAAAATGTGATATAGCTGATGACATTAGCAATGTCTGTTGAGGAGAATATAACAGTGTCCCACATGCTGGTGTAACAGCTCACACACACAACTGACTGCAGTGAGCATAGAACCCTTATCTATATAAGTACACAGACTACAGAACCCAGTGCTTCATGCAAGCACCACAGTTCAAGTAAAAATTCAAGTGTCTCAGACACTTTATAGCTAATTGTATCAGCAGTGTCTGTTGAGGAGAATATAACAGTATCCCACATGCTGTTGTAAAATGTTGTCTGTAATGTCAAGCAACCACACATACACACACACACACACACACACACACACACACACACACACAGTTGACTGCAGTGAGAATCAAGCCCCTACCTAAGTACACAGACTACAGAACACAGTACTTTATGCAAGTGCCACAGCACAAGTCTGACTTTTACATTGCTGTAGGCCACTTATAGTGGATGACTTCAGCAGTGCATGTTAGAGAGAAGTTGGGAGTCCTGGATCTGTAGGTATGTGCAAGTATCAATGTACTGTCAATTCATGGGATTGTGGGAGTAACTGCAGGATACACACACAGCTGACTGCAGTGACAATAGAACCTCTATCTCGCTAACTGCACAGACTACAAAACACAGTACTTTATGCAAACGAAAGCAACATGTCACAAGTCTGACTTCTATATTTAAAAACATCGAATCTCATGGATGTATAAAGCACAAATCCAAACTAAACATCCAAAACAAATATGTATTTATTTAGCACTTTCAACCAAAGTTTTCTTCAGACTAAAACAAAATCATTTCCATCCGCACTTAAATGTCCATTTTAATTTACAATATCCACTGAAAACCTTCATAGAAAATTCAGGGAAAATCTCAAAATTCACACATCACACTGCACAGATAACATTTAGAAAAACATTTAGAAAAAACATTTAATACATATGGTTTCATTTAAACCATCAGACTGTAATCTCAATTGCCATAAGATCTCCCTTTTTAACACAGGTTTCTTGTAGTAGTCACCCACATGCAAATTGTTAGGCACTGTTTCTAATAGAGAAAACAAACTTTTTTTGTAAACGTCATGTTAAAGTGTGCTTATAAAGTGCATTATTGCCATTTTTACTTCTTATAGCATATAGATGTTCATTATTTCTAGTCCTTAATATTCTCATAGTCGGCCTACATAAACTGAGGAACATCCTGAGCATATGGCAATATAAATAAGGCCTAAAGGATCACAGTTGTATGCCCTTTCACTTTCAATGCATATTCAGTGCTGTGCAAAAATATATTAGGACCCACAGAAATGTAGGTGCACACATCACAAAACCAACATGGAAACATCCCATTATTTTTGTTAGTTTACACATTCCATATCTGAGTGTTAAGGAATATCTATATGCTATAAGAAGTAAAGATTCCAACAGAAAACTCCTAACAGAAAACCTTTACCTTTAAAACAATTAGCTCCTAAAAGATGCACACTGTACTACAGATTGCAGCAAATACCCACTGACATATGTGAATATTGCACATATGTATGTTCCAATTGCACAGATTACAGTTTACAGCAGGGCACGTGTACCACTGGTTTAGAGCTTTTACTTTAAACCTTCAAGTTACTCATAATTAAAGAATTAACAATATTATGTAGTTGGGAAGTGTAGTCTTTGAACCCACAACCTCAGATTAAAGTCTAATATTGTACTCTTGGTTTGTGTTACATACTAATGCATGCATACTTGCTTTTACAGTTGAGATATGCATGCTCAATTTGATAGAACTCTATAAAATACTATCTTTAACTTTTAACGCTACAATAACACTACTCTTCTGCTGCATACATAGCACATGCTTCCCTTATCCTCACCAGTCTAGCCACATGGATTCATATATTGACCTCCCAGTCCATAGCAGTTGTATTAAAAAAACAGAACAGAATAGAATACCATTATTAATACCAGTCTTGCCTATATTCAGCTTTTAAGTCTTACAAGTACTCTCTCTGCAGTTGATACTTACACAGTTTTGGGAAATCCGCAGTCCTAAATTCCTCAATACAAGCCTTGAGGGTAACCCTCTTCCTCCACCATAGGTCATTATAGTGATGCCTACATTGCTCACCAATGAGCGGGATACTGGTGACACTGATTACAGTCCGGGCCAAACTATCCCAACTTCCAACTTATACTGGGAGCCAGAATACTCCCCCTGCAGAAGCTTGGTACTGTGGTGTTTAACTAGGTGTCCAATAATAATCTTGGACTCCTGGACACCCCATTTCTGTGCCCTAAATCTGACACCTTCTCCAGAAATGCCTTCCATGTCTACCACAGATCAAGAGAAATAGACAGTGATGGTTTCCCACCAGACCTCCCAACCGTTCCGAATTACTCGGTTTTTACCGAGTTTTGGGGTCCAAATGAAGGGGTGCCACGATTCCCAAGTGGCACCCCTTCAGTTCTGATTATTTTTGCCTTTTTTAAAATTTTCGCGCTGTCGGAGCTGACATCATCACGTGCGTAATGACGTCAGCTCCGTCAGGCTACCAGCCAGTTGGAATTGAGCTCAAGGAGCTCACATCATCATTTCCGGCTGGCAGCCAGGAAGCTGAAATGGCGGGAATGGGGAACAGCAGAAACGGTGGCTGGGAATGGAACATGAAGCTGAAAAGGCAGAGTTTGCGAGCCAGGAACTACTCAGGGCAGAAGGCAGAGTTTGCGAGCAACGACAGAGGGGGTAAGGAACCATACTCGTTATTCAGGGTTGTGTGTGTGTGTGTGTGTGTGTGTGTGTGTGTGTGTGTGTGTGTGTGTGTGCGATTATTTGTTGATCTGGGATGTTATTTGATATAGAGGTGTCTTTGTGCTCAAAATGTGTGGGCTGTGTGAACTTTTACAGTAGCATGGTTTACAGACAAAGTTTTTTTTCTTTTTTGTGCTTTTATAAATTACCGTTCATTCTCTCACATGGAATGTAGTGACAACACCTAAGTATGTGGGGGTGGGGGTTGGTAAAGCCTCACACAAAGATGCAGGGGATCTTACCACTGTGCAAAAATGCTTATTTTAATTTTGGTATTAAGCTGATAGCAACAATATTTGTTGTTTGCTGCTTTGTAAGAACTATTGAGTGCAAGTACATATCAGTAATCATCAGATATTGTTTAGCTCAAATTACAAACACACACACACACACACACACACACACACACACACACACACACACACACACATCATTTGCTTATGCATTGCTTGACATTATTAGTTCTCATTGAGGACTTAAACCCATGCCCTCCAGAATATTATGGTGGTATCACTGCCACTGGGCAAACAAGACCCTCAAGACATTATTAAGGATGTCATTAGTGTTTGGTTGAAAATTTGATTAACTAACTCTAAACTGCTTTTAGAGGAACAGACTATATGTTTTCAATACTTTTCAAAACTCTTTATTGATTTTCTGTATCACTTTGGGATTTGTGGACAACCAGTCTACCTGCCTGTTTGGCAGAAGATGACTGTTGCAACTGTGGATTCTGACATATAACTGTTGGGTTCATTTTAATAGTTTGCTAGACTTTTTGTTGTATGGCTGCCATTGTTGTTTTATCCATATGTCACTTGCAATCTGCCTCATCTTACCACCATTCTTAAAAACTCTGCCTATATTTGTGGTGTGGGTATGCCTCACTCTTACAAAATAGGTCTGTACCCTGTTATCCCTCAGGTCATGACACTGATCTCACCTCACTAATATCTAAATATGCTCCATCAGAGGTCGCACTAACTTGGAGAAAAGGGAATTAATTCATTTCCCTTTCCTGTATGTTGATGCATTGACAGAAGCAGAATACATATACATATCTTTCTCTCTCTGTAATATAATACACACACACACACACACACACACACACACACACACACACACACACACACACACACACACACACACACACACATACACGCTCACACAGATCTATTATGAGTGTTCGTGGCCTCAACACCTTGGATGCCTCCTACAAAAATGCTTTAAGGTAGCCTTTTTAAGTGTTTAGATTGAGGCTGTCAGATATGGGGTCAGTCAATTAGTATTAGTTATTCAAAGGCAATCCTGTTTTCCATACATGTGTCTTTAAGTGTCTTACCCAAGGTGTTAGATTGTGAGTTGTGGATGGATTAACCTTTTTGCTTGTGGCTGATTCAGGTATTCAGACTTATAAAACATATTTTGTTTTTGTAACTGTATTGTTCAGTATCTGACCCTTGCACCTGACATTGCTTGTGTGCTTTCTCCCATGCCTGACCTTCTTAAATTTTACTTGGGAATGCTTGAGCAGAGGGGAGGTAGAAGCTCTTAATAAGAACTTAGTATGAAGGACTGCAGTAACACTGTGCTAGAAGCATCTGAATCCTCCTCAATCAATTTCATTAGTTATATCACAGTGTTAGCCCAGCTTTGGCTGTGGGATAAATGGCAGCTATGTAGTTTTCATGTAATAATGATTTTGTTATACAGCTTGTCGTACATAACTCCTTTTTCTGTTTATTGCACATCTGTAGTGTAACTGAAGCATGTTTGTGGACAAACCAAAGGTGATCTTGTGTATTTTGGTAACATATGCAGTTAAATACTAATATAAATGATTACATTTCTGTCTACACATCTTCACTGAACAGTGAAGCAGCACAGTTATCAATAAAACTGTATTATATCCTCTGTATGAAAATGGAACATGTTTCAACAGTTTTTTTTTTTTTTTTTTTTTTGCAGCAGATGTTTGTTTATAATGTTATCAATGAGAATAATACAGAGCTGCATAGGATTTCTTTTTATACCCTGCTCAATACATGTCAGGAGCTATAATATGATATGATGATAGTTCATTTCCCGTACAGCTAGTGAGCCATTAAGAAGATATAAGGTAATTCCACTTCCTGAAAGATTTATCGATAAAGTTGTCTCGTTTCACTGGTCAGAAATGTGAGAAAGAAGAGTCCTAAAACTGCTAAGCAATGCCATTGGTTAGCCACTGTATTTATAAACCATGCACTAGATGTGCATTAATATAGTCTTCTGTCAGTTGTTCAGCAAACATTTCAGCATACAACTTTAGAGAAAATGATTAAATTAGCAGATCATTTCTGCTATACATGGTTGCGTTAGTTGTATAACTCCAGGAATATAAGTATTTCTATATTCTATTATTTTCCCTCTGTAAATATAATACTAGATAAGCAAAATTATTTCCAGGTTAAAAAAAAATATGTTGCTATCTGCAGTTACTTTTATGAGTATGACACACTATTTTCCATTTACTCTTTCTAGACCTTTGTTTTAACTGTTAATTGAAGTAGCCCTTCATGTACTGTTTTTGTTTCATCATTTAAGTGTGGCTTAATAATTGCATTCAAGTCTGAACATGAAGGCTGTAAGGTCTAGTCCCCATTGAAGACTGAGGTCACTGGTAAAAGACATTGAATATCAGAGTACAAGAAATCTGACAAGATGAGGTACTTCTCTGATTAAATATGCTGTAATTCAGTATTGGCCTTTGTATGTGATATTGCAATTGTAGCAAATGATTTGCTATAGTTTGAGTTTAAAAGTGTTTTTTTTTTTTTGCTCCTCAATTTCGATTTGAGGGGACCACCAGATAAACTAGGTATGCTTCTGTGTCTGGACCTACCCTGAGAACTGGAGGTATACCCCTCAACATTTGACAAATACTACCTTTTATAACATTTTTATCAATTGTAGCACACTCATCCTTTGATATATTCCATGCAGTGCGGTTAAGTTGGATCAAACTCCTATATCGCCCCAATAAGGAACTGACACTAGCCAAAAGGTTTACAAAGCTAGCAGAAAACAGAAGTAGATTACCAGGCCTCTTTCCTGCATCATGCACACACCTAAGGAAAAATTTGGACTTATAAGCCCAGCTACCAATCATTATATTTAGTTGTCACTTGTCCTTGGGATAAGTCCAAAAAAGTGCCTGGACACGCTGTTAAGAGATCCACGAAGGTTTATTACGCTATTAAAATAATGAACAACACCGCATCTAGTATCCAAGATGTCCTTGGGATCACATACATGCTGTGCTAATGGTACATATTCATAGCATGTAGAATTATAATGACACATTTCTTACTGGACTTTGAAACAAGTCTGTTTGTGAAGATATTTTAAACTAACTCAATTTTTCTTAATATAATTGTATACTATTTCCACATTTGTGCAACTCTGTCATATGCATACATTAGTGTTTATGGTAAATGGGGCGAAATAGCCAGGTAATGGGACATTGGAATGGCTGCAGGGGGACTCTGGTGCCATGTTTTGGTTGTCTGTTCTTCAGTTTGCATTTGAAAGTTGGTATCCCTCAATTCCATTGAAGTAGGCGGGGTTACATAATTGTGTATGCAAATTAGATGTTAATCAGCGTACAGATTTGTACCTATTTTTCATGGGCCTTGTCCAGATTTTTGATGTTTCCAGGTTGAGAGGTATGTTTCCCACCAATTCCTGTTATTGCATTTACTGGGAGTGTGCTCACTGTTTGAAAATGTTGCCCTCTGCTTTCATTGCACAAACACATTGCTGAGTAGTGCGCACCTCTGAGCACCATTTTTGCATGATGCTAAGTGGAGTACAATAGTGGCAAGAAAAGCAATTTCAAGGTTATTGGATGTACAGGGAGTTGTGTATGTGTGTTAGACAAATGTGAAGTTCATGGCAGTCCAGATAGCAGAAATATACCTACAGGAATATACTACATAGTATACCCATAGCTATACATTTGATAATACATGTGATAACACGTAGATAAATAAATACATACATGACACAGTACTAGTGCCTCCACCTCATACCCTCATTAATATCAGCTACACAATGTCAAGCGTAAGTGAGAGTGACTATGATGGGATTTGGAATAATAGTAGAAGTGTATGGAATATGCTGTATTTGAACTCAGGACCATGTACATGGCAGTCTTACAATTATACCTGTTGCCACAAGAAAGTTGAGAAAACAGTTGTCTGTGTTGATAATTGCTATAAACTGCAGTTACAACAGTACAACAAAGGTTGCATAGCCTGTACTAGAACCCAGGGCTATCTATACTCCAACACTACACTTACATTTGCTGCCACAGGACTAGTTACATGATGTTCCTATCTTACTAATCATTCTTAAAGTGTCACTGTTAACCCCAGCGTAACATCACATAGCAGGTTTGCTCAATGCCCAGTAGTATTAATTTAATGCATCCAGGGTTTCTATTTTCAGCTGTCTGGGTTCTGTCTACTTCCTGGGTGGGCTAACTATCCAGTTTGTGCACTGCTGTGCATCACGCAAACCAGATAAGCACAGCCAGGTCTGACAGTCATTTTTCTCTGTCTCCCCTGTTCGTGCTAAGCAGTGCATTGCACAAACACTATCCAATAAAAAAAGAAAAGAGAAAAAGGGAGAGGTAGTTGAAATGAGGATAAGCAATGTATGACATACTGAGTAGAAAATGATAGTACACATAACATATTTCTACATAGATCTGGATTTGAACTCTCACTCCAATGTACCTTCAGAATACAGGATGGGTGCCTTATCCTTCTTTGCCACACAAACAGCTTAGCAGGAAAGACCTTAAATCATTATGCACACAACCAAATGCAACAGCATCTGCAGTGATATCAGACCATACAAGTGTTGGCATTTGTACAATTATTAGTTCTGGATGTAGTGCACATAGTGATCACACAACCTATCATAATTATTGCTTGCAAAATTACAGCTCTGTCTTACATTTCTGTGTTTGTTGACCATTCCTCATTTATCTGAGCAGTACTCTGAGACATGCAGTGTGTAAGCCATTCTCTATCATTCTTCAGATGTGTGAGGATATTAAGTGGAAATAGTATCATATACAGTTGACAACAAATGAAGGGCAGGCTTGATATTAAGGAACACAATCTGTGACTTGTGTGCTGCTTACTTACATTTCCAACTTTACATCTAACACTTTGTAGATCTAACCTGACACACCCAGTGGAAGTAAGGTAGCCTGCAGGGCTGCTGTGTTTTCCTTATGTCTACCACTAATCAGTCACACTTGCAATCCATTAAAAAAAACTAAGGGAGTGTCTGCACTATGTTTATACCTCCTACACATATCCAACATTTGGGGTTTCAGCAATTTGAATGAGTTTACACCTCATTTGCATCTTGAACATGCTAACCGCCTTGACTCTACAGCACAGAAAGGCAACCATGTAACTAAGAAAATTGATGGTGAGGACACTTGTTTATGTTGGAAAGACTGTATGTAATGCTATTTCTTCAGGATATATCTGTACAGAGAAGTATTGCACTTCAGAAGGTATACTTACATTTAATCAGCTACATACTGCATAAGCTGGAATGTATTTAAGAAATATCTGAAGCATAGGCGTTTACACTTTTATTTGTATGCATTAATTCGAACTGTACTGATGGCATGGGCATATTTGCCAAGTCATTTCAGAGGCATAGGCATACATGACTGCCAATGCATGACAATGGAATGTTGTGTGATAAATATGTACAAATGTTTCAGGGGCAGTTCCTTAGATAGAACTTTTAACATTTCAAATAGGGTCTGTTAGAAAATTGTGTCATTTTCCTGTTCTTTTTTTTTTGGGAGGGGAGCATAGCTGAGTCACTGTTATGGCACAAACAAGGATAAACTGTTCTTTTCTGGAGGGAGATGAGTTACTGTTATGGCACAAACAAGCATATGCTGCTCTATTAGTGTGATACAAGGATATGCTACTCATTCTTATTGCACAATACAGCCCGGGTTCAATACTTACCTTGTAAATGCAGCAGTTGACATGGTTCTGTCTGTGTAGAGTCCTTTCCGTGGCTGTATTCCATAAGTTTTGGAATACTCAGTACAAACCAGCATAGAGTCTACATGGATGCTTTATAGCTTATCGAATAGCTCCACCATGTTGGATTGTTTGATTAACATACAATTCAGCTGATTATGTTGTAATTAGCATGCCACATTGTTTACCTTGTTTTCACGGTGGTTTGTGCCTCTACATGGCACTTACTGAATCTAAAACTTTCTGAGGCTGTGTGCGCATCACATCTGACATGCACACAGTGAAAAAGGCCATGTAAGGTTTATTGAGTCACCTTGACAATTTCCCCACAGAAATTTTTTTTTCAGTTATTTTACACTACTTTTAAAATGACAGAGAAAATGAGTGCTCTGTTTAAAAGTGTGACACAGTCTCAAGACAGTCCATTAAAACACAGCACTCCTAGCTTTAAAATAATTTCCCTGTAGAGGAAAGTATAAAAAAGAGCAAAAGCAACAAAATTAAGAAAACAGAAGTTATTTTCTTTTTCCAAAGGGAATTTATCTGCCCCGGAAAGGAAAGCCTAAGCCAACACCAATCCTACAATGCCTCAGTGGAGCATGCTGTTCGGCAACAGTAAAGCTCGGAAGGGCTATGCATCAAAACTTGTCTTTTAGTCAGCTCAGCTTGTGCTGTCTGATAGTTTGACAGTGTGGAAGATGTACTGAAGCTTTGGAAGCTAGCCAGTACTTATTTCATTGGCAGGATATAACCACTATATCTAAGGCAACTGCAGCAGTCATCAGTATGATAAACATCACTATTTACAACAATAAGACTATGCAATTATTTAATTTGTTTTATGGATATGAGATAAACTTTGGATACTGTGAATCCTAACTTTTACTCTGTAGTTTGGAGTCATTGAAATTTGGTTACTGTGTGGTTTTCTTGTACCACAGTTACCTTAACATGGGAGTCTTTCAGGTAACTTCTGGAAACTACTTTTTTTTGACACTGCTATACATGTTATTGAAGCCTCAAAGTGTCTGTTCTTGGATCCATACTGTTCTGTCACATAACAATTTTCCCTTAGATCTCTCTACATGGATTTGCCAATGTAGAATATTGATTTTAATTACCTTGCATTCTCATTCAAGCCTCATATGGACAGTTCAGCCAAAAAAGTACAACAGCAACTAAAACATAGTTACAGACTACTGAATGTGCTAGCTTTTCAAATTAGAAAAGCATTAACCTAAAGTGTACTCCTGTCACAACTGTATGTCCTGCACATAATCTCATTAAACTACTTGCAAATATTACATTAAGTCATACAAGTGAGTTTAACATATGCTGTTTCATCTTTTTAGTTGACCCTAGGTCTCTGCATTGGCTAATTCTACAAAAATGAAACAGGCAACTTATTGCAAGCATAGGAATTCAGCTTGTGTCTACATTTTTTTAAAAAATAAACAACACATGTACCTTCATTATTTTCATGCTAACTGTGAGACCCCCCCCCCCTTATGACCTCTAAACAACTTTTGGTAAAGTCTTAACCTTAGCAAGACCACCATTTGTGTCAAGTATTGGTGAGAAAGCATTTAATAAAATATGGACACCCTACTGAACCAGTCTTGTGGAATTACAATAGCAACAAACACTGCAAGCTGCACAAATTATGCTCAGTTACATGCTGATGAGAGAATAAATTCTGTTGTTTTAGATTTATTGAACCGGCCAAGTAGGCAATAGCTTTAACTCAAGTTAATTTTGTTTCTGCTATTAGCTGTAAGATAACACCTGAGCTTTCAGTATAAATAGTGTATATTTCCAGTGATGTTTGATGTACATATGTATCAGTTTCATACAGAAATAAATGGAGTTTGACTTTATTGTCTTGAATGCACCAATAAAGACTTAAAAAGTAAAAAGTAATAATGTATGGGTATTCAGAAGCCATGTAGCTAAAACACTGCATTTCTTTAAGGGGTCATTACCATATATCCCAAGGACACATACATACATACATACATACCTACATATGTGTATATATCGTTCCCTAGTTGATCTAGTTTTCAGATACTCAAACTCCATATCAAGACCATATGATCGAGTTTTTGAAAACTCACAGATTTTGAATGGAGATCGCTGTACAGCGAGGATCAAGAAATTTACCCTTTTCCTCATTGTAATGCTACCTCTGAGTTGGTATATATAATTTGCTGGGGGGTATGGGGGTCAGAGCCTCCCCACATGGGGGATGCAGGGGAGCTTGCCCCCCTGCAAAAAAATGCAATTGCTCCATGCTACGTCCCCATAAAATAAAGACATCATCAACAAATCATTTATAAAAGTTCAGACACATACTAAATGGATTGTTGTTAAACACATGTAGGTCTTCCCAGTATGCCAACATCAAGTTTGCATAACTGTTAGCACATGGTGTTCACATAGCCACTCCACATCATTGTAAATATGCATGTTCCTCAAACATAAATACATTATTTTTCAGAACCACCTCCATCAACTTCCAAATTAAATCGATCTTCCTTAAATCATATCCACCAACTTTATTTAGAAATTAATTGCTGGCAACCTATATACTTTAGATATCATAGTAAAAAGAGTTTTTTATATGCATAGTCACCATGAGGTTGGGCTTCTCCTCATTGCAATTTCTCCAAAAGCACTTATCCCTTTATTAAAGCAGTTTTTTAACATGTTTTATATGATTGGCTACTTGGAATATTTTACTGGAATTACCATGCTGTGGTGCCTGTGTTACACAAAAAGCCAATACTGTTTGTATTTTCTCTTGTAATACAGCAAATGAGACACTTGGGGGAAGCAAAGCAGTATGCATTGTTAAAGCATTGTTGTCTGGGAGAACTGAACACCTGTATTTTTTTTTCAAAGCAAGGTTATGAATATGATCTTAAAACAACCATAAACATCATACTGCTCCCCTTTGCACCTTAGTAATTTGTTTAATAAAAAATATATCAGAATATATAAATCTGTGAAGAATAATACATACCAGTAGTTTATAACAATTTATAATTAGAGATATAGTTATTCCACTAAAAAACAATTGCAGCAATCAACTGCAAGACTGTACAGTAATACATGCAATAATCACTTCCCTCATTTAATACTTAATCATGTTTTTCTATATTTACCACTGAGATGAGAAAAGTAGACATTTTCTGTAGTATGTGGTCATAATTATGTTCTCTTTCCAACACCACTCTTTTTTAGTGCAGGAATTAATTTATCTAAGTATCAACTCAACAAATGTTTCCTCCCACATCCCAAAGACATGTTGTAGGTGGATTGGACACTAAATTGGCCCTAGGAGTGAGTGTGTGCATGTGTGTGCCTTCTGTGGAAGGTTGGGCACCAGGCTGGCAACTCGATAAAGTAAAACTCCACTGCCAATCATGAGTGGACAGGTGATCTGCTGTGGCGACCCCTAACTGAGAAAAGTCAAAAGAAGAAGTTAACTCAGCAAATCACTGGCAAGTATGCTAACTAAAATAACTAATAATTAGTTGTCTGTTTTCAATTCTAGTACTGCAGGCATTGCTGCCCTTATCTATATATAGTTGCTGGCTTAAGCATTATAGTCCTTCTGATATAAATATATTGCTTTGTTATATCTGCAGGGCCATAGAATATTTTTCACAACCCTATCTTGTAGTGCAGCAGTAAAGCTTTCTGTAACTTGTCAGTCCAGTTTATTTCTACTAAATCTGCTATCTATAAGAGGTTACACGTATGTCACTCTTTTTGATAGTATAAAGCATTCCAGCTTCACTTTACACTTCAAGAAGCTGCCTTTATGGTCTATTCTAGCAGTGGCTAGGAAAATAATAACTAGAAATTGGATTTCAGATACACCTCCTTCGTTCAATGAATTTAAAAATGTTATGAATATAGTGTGCCATATGGAAATAAACACAATTAGGACAAGAACAAATAGAAAAACATCTTATTATATTGTATGGGATAATTTACAAAATTTGTTAAAAAAATTTTAATTTCAATAGCATGGTATTTTAGTTTAATTAATTGATCTGATTGTAGTGGATGTCTTTGTAAATACTTTAGTTGTTTTGTTAAATATTATAATAATACCTATTTTTAATTACTTGTATAAAATTGTTATGATATTTCTCTTATATGTTAAAACAATAAACCTGTTTTGAAAAAAAAAAAGAAGCTGCCTCTATAGTTCAGATCCAGTAATTAAGTGGCATTTGCTGTTCCTCTACATTTACCTGTAGTGCTTGTAATCTCTGTTGTATCTGTCAACTAAATGCTTGCAATTATTTTTTAAAGCAAGCTAATAAATATACTTATAAAACAACCACAAAAATCACAATACTCTTTTAGACCCAAGTAATTTGTTCAAGAAAGAAAGTATCAGAATATATAAGAAATCTGTGTAGAAAAATACATGCCAACAATTTATTATCAGAGATTCATTTTTGGCCCCAACTTTAAAGGGGGGAATTGTCAAATAGTGGTAGCTGACAGGTATAGAAAGAAAACAAATGTTTTACTTTTTTACATGATGAGACAACATCCTTAATCTCTGTTTTCATCAATGAGAATTTTTTTAGTGTTATCCATAGTTGCAGAAAATGGAAGGGTTTTTAAAGTGTGCTCCCCACATCCTCCCTAACTATATATACTAACTCCAGGATCACACTACAGTGGGAAAAAGGGCATATACCTTTTACTTGCCTTAGAGTCCTCTACGCAGTGCCAGATATACTAACTGCAATTCAGTAAAACGAGTTTTCAGTTATTTGCATTTTCAGTGATGTGGTCGGGGTGAAATGAAATTCAGTAAAATGAGATTCAAGCGAAACAAAGTAGACCCATATATATATACAAATATATATATATATATATATATATATATATATATATATACATATATATATATATATATATATATATATATGTGTGTGTGTGTGTATATATATATATATATATATATATATATATATATATATATATATATATATATATATATATATATATATATATATATATTTATATATATATATATATTTATATATATATATATATATATATATATGGGTTCCCTTCAGAAGCTCGAAATACTGAAATCTTGAATTTCAGTATCCCGAGCCCAAGAAGCTGAATCCACAGATTGGTACAACATTCTACTGGCAACTAATACTAGAGACAAACAAAGGCCCTGGTCTTAACGAAAATATTTCCATAGCCCCCCTTTTGAAAATAAGATCAGCCATATTGTAATATGTGTCTAATAGGAATTTCAAGAAAGTTGCTCAAACCTTATAAAGTGTCCTAAATGCTTTATAAACTGTCTACATACTTTTTACCAAACATCTTTTTTGTTATGTAATTTTTATTACAATGTTCATTTGAATGCAATTTTAATAACATGGTTTTTAATAAGTTTTTTTAATTAAACAGTAATATGTTAATTATGTATTTTTAACATATGTATGTATTTATAGACCATACATATATTAAAGTAGGCATTTTTAGAACACAATCTATGTAAGTTATGTTTTAAGGAAAAGGGAATAGTTTGTTATTCTGTTATTCCTTGCAAAATCTTTCTTTGGCCACTAGATGGTGTTAAATGGATTAGTTTTTGCAGAAGTATTTATTTCATCAAAGGAAAGTTTCATTTCATTTTTTACTTATTTAGTATTTTTTAATTCATTCATGCATTTTACCAAAATTGAACATAGTTTTAAAAGTGAATGGTTATTTATAATAATATTATGTGATTTAGTAATGTATTGGCACACATCTTTAAATTTTTATCATGTTAAACATAAAATGTTAGCATCAGGTTAAAAGCACAAAAGCACTTTTTTTCAATTGCAAATTGATTGCTCAGCAAAGGTAATTTGTTAATTGAAATAATGTGCTTTATAAAAGGTGTTAGCTTTGGAAATAGCCCACATCTGATGAAGTAGGAGAAACGAAAAAGTACTGTGTATTTGGAGGCGTTTATGTGAACTGTTTGTGGCTTGTGGATTACAACTTGTGTTTCCTGTGGCAGCTGCAGTCTAAGCTTTATTGTTTTACCTTCTGGGTCATCATATTGTCTAATTTCAAGATTATTCTCATTTAATTAATGATTGTGACAAGGTACAATGTAACCACTGTGGGGAGAAAAGCCATACAGCAAGAAGGTATGTGTCTAAATGCATGTTCTGAAAAAAATGGACACTTTTTGATGGAATGTCAAGAGCAAACATTAAATAAAAAAAATAAGGGGAACCAGAAAAAAATAAATAAGGAAGGACAACAAGAGGATGAGAGAGGATGAATCAGGTGAAGAAGGAACTGTAAAAAAAAGAAAAAATATGGAGGGGAAAATGAGGAAAGAGACAGCATGCATACAGGAAGAGAGATCAGGAGAAGAGATTGACATTAATAATTTTGATGTTCTAGCCAGTACAAAATCAGATTCTGAGGATCAAGGATTGTGTTTGTGTAAACCCAGGAAACTATATCGGCAAAAATAATTAAAATAAAACTTTTTTAAAATATTTCTCCTAAATTAAAATGAAAGAAGAGCAATGATTTTAGAGTACTCTGAGTAACATTAACAGTATTTCTAACAAATAGTGGTATGCTAAATGTATTCTGGATGTTATTCTGTTAAAGGATGGACAATTCCTGACAAGTGAAAAAAAGAATGCAAACAGAAAAAAATGTGGAGTGGAAATATAATATGGAACTTAGGAAGTGATTTTTTTTTTTCTGAAGGGGCTTTTTTGCCTAAACAAAACAGTGAAAGTACTAGATGTAACTTTGGAAATGGATGGCAAGGTTAACTGTTGTGGATATGAGATGGAGAAAATGTTTGTAGAATTAAAGCAGTATAGGAATATGTATAACAAGCAAGAAAAGAGTGAATCTGTTTTTATCAAATATTAGACAATGTAGGGGTTAACATAACAATTATAATTGCAGGGGACTTTAATTATGATTTAAGGGGTGATATAAAAAGAGGGGTAAATATGGAAAACAGATACAGGAAGTAAGAAAATGTGGCAAATTAGCTGTGTTGAACAAACATCAAGGGACTTATAGAAGGGATGCACTTGGATTCAAAACTCCTTATTTTGTATTATTAGAAGGCTTGGGGGTAGCAGATAGTGATACAGTTGTAACATATTTGTCAGACCATTTAGCGATATGGATGGAGGTGAAAGAAGAAAATTAGTATATTAAAATAGGAAAAGGAATAAAAAGAATAAATGAGAAATTATGGCATGAAACTGGAGAATAGGCAGTACTTCAGTTATGGAAGGATCATATGATCTTGAAAGACTTCTATAAAACTGGTGTGAATGCTAGATTGAATTTAAAAAGAAGTATAAAAGTGTTTTTTCACAATATTTTTATTAAGGATAAAATAAGAGACTAAACACTGTCTAATACATTGATTATACAGAACAGACAACTTTTAACAACACTAAAACTAAATCAACTATTTACATTATTTACATAGGCTTGAAAAATGTTTGAGTAGTACAAATATTTTAAGAAAAAACCTTCAGCGAAGCAAACAAATAATGATTAAACAGGGTTAAAAATCAGTTCAAAAAGTTTCAATTAGGTTTGAAATCTTTGTCCATGGATTGTTAGTAAAACTCCTCGTATACATCCTAAATCCTTTAGTTCTGACTTCCTTGTTTATGGTTTCTTCTAGTAAGGAGAGAAATTTACCAAGACTTGGAGAGGTGGTAGAGGCCCATTTCCTTGTAATACATTTCCTGGCTACTGTTTATATTGTCAATAATAAGTATGAATCTGATTTATTTAAAGAAAAGATTTCATCACCATTAAGAAAAATTAAAACTTTAGTTAATCTGAAGTTATCTGAAAATAAAGCTAAAAGAAAATCATCAATATCGCTCAAAAAATTCCTTAGTTTAGAGCAGTCATAGAAAATATGGAACCAATCTGCATTGTATGATGTTAGATATCTCCAACAAATTATGTTATTTGATTTTTTGAATTTAGCAATTTTGTCAGAAGTTAAACATGTTCTGTGTAAATACTTCCAAGTAAATACACTCCAATATTGACCACAAGAAGTGAATTTTACTGAAGATAGAATTTTAAGTTTTTCTATCTGGGAGAGACTATGAGGTAGGCCTTTAGTCATTCTGTTCCATTGCTTAGTTGTTAAAATGGACCTGTAATGTAACAAAATGGTGTATAAATTGGATACTAAATTGTCAAACTGTTGATCATTAAATAATATTTCAGATATGCGAGTGATTAAGGGAGATTGATCTAAATATGAAGAGTTCTGAAAATTCTGAAAAGTCTTGAGAATAAGCAGTTACATTTTGTAGTAATAACCAATCTTGTGATAATAAGTTATAGTCTTTCATAACTTGCTGAAATTGTAAAGTTTCCAAGTCTTTAATGCATTCCCCGGGATTCATGAACCTTGCGCCAGGCGCACGCATGGCGTAGGCGCCACAACGCCAGACATGGCCGCCAAGCGATTCAGGTACGATCCAATTCCACGTGCACTACCGGCGTGCGCCTGAGTTGCGCCGCCTCCAGCGTAGGTATCTTAAACACCCCATGTGCGGTGTTGCACCATGCAAATGAAGGCATGTAGCGATTCACGAAGTGGCGCAGGCGTAGCATAAGGGCACGGCAATGTAAACCAAAAAAAAACGGTTTACATATATCCAAACATGACATAGGAGTAACGGAAGGCTGTCAACGTCAGGTATCATACTGGTGCAATATGCCAATGGCGAAAGACACCGAGAATATCAAAAGAAAACATGCAGAAAATGTAAATAATGACATAAATGGTATGTACGCAGAAACCACAGCAGAACCCCAGGACATGTCCGCGGAAGGTGCGAAACAATGAAATAATATGACAATGTCATAAAAGAGCAGTATAATACACATCAGCTTCACAGCCACAATACACCATAGTATGCATGGAAAGCCACAACCACAGCTCAAGGGTTGCCAAGGAGTGGCGGCAGTGTCCGGCGCCGTAACCATGTATTAGTAGTCAATGCCATGCAAATGAGGCAGATAATACTGAATCGCAAAACCCCCGCCAGCGTAAGGCTGCACCAAACGGCGCAGCAGTAATACACCGAGGAGTGGCCTAGAGGGAATACATGTCAATCGCAGAGGGGTGTGCCACTGTAGGAGGAAGCACATTGGAGCCCAGCAAACATGGGCTGTACAATGCACATCACAGCAGCAGGACCGGCGTGTGAGGAAATAGATGCGCTGAGAGTACACAATGCGCGCACAGATGCATGTGCATGAGGATGACTACGTTCCCCCAACCCAGTCATGTGACGGCCGCCCCGTCAACAACCACGGATACAGGAAGGTGATGCGGAGAATATATGGAAATGTGGAAGCAGTGTAATTGGAGTCGTAATGAGCAATCAACACCAATCAACCCACGAAGGGCAATTGGCGGCAGCTGACAACTCTGCATGCAGAATCCGCAAACGGAAAGGGGAGGCACATGAATGCAAAGAAAGTAGGGGATGTAGCAGAATTGCAAAGAGCGAAGAACCGATACAGCACAGCCAAGTAGAGAGGTAGCATAACGGCGGCAGACAAAATGCATGATATGCCATGTGCCTGCAGGATGCACTCCAGGCAATAGTAGGTGCAACGTGCAGAAACAGTAAGGTAAGGTGTAAAGCTAAACCAATGCAGGCAAGTGTAATGTAACACCAAAGGCAACAGCGTTGCAGTGCCAACGGTAAAACACGGAAGATAATCCACAGATACGGCCGCACAGACACACCCAATGACATCACCGGGTGTACAGCACAACAGTATAAAGTGTGAATGCACACAACACACAGCGTATTCCCAAACGCTGCACTTTAGGGTGTAAACACACTGGGAACTTTTAAAATGTATATGTTGGGTGCCGCCGTGGCCGGAATACATCGGCATGTGTCAGAGACAGATGGAGTTGCGGAGGAGGGTGCCGACAACTACTGTAGGCCTCAGAGGAGAAGGAGAGTGTTCAGACCAAGGGTAACCTACCAGGGGCTTCAAGACCTGGAGATAGTAGAGCGTTACAGGGTGGACAGGGACACGTTACAGCAAATAGTGGAGCTGTGCCGGCCACGCCTGAGAACAAGAAACAACAGAGGGGAGCCCATCCCAGTGGACACAAAGGTATGTGTAAGCTTGCGAATACTGGCTACAGGTACCTTTCAAAGGCCAACCGGGGATATAATGGGCATCTCACAGGCATCAGCATCCAGGGTACTACACCAGTTTCTGGATGCCATGTTACGACATGCCCATGAGTATATATACTTCCCCAGATCTCAGGAGGAGTTGGCTAGCAATATGCGCCACTTCCACTGTGTGGCACAATACCCAGAGGTACTGGGTGCGATAGACAGTACGCACATAGAAATCAAGTCACCACCCGGGGAGCAGGGTAGACGCTACATAAACCGCAAGGGATTCCCCTCCATCAATTGCCAGGTCATGTGCAATGTGCAGGGCATTATCATGGATGTGTGTGCTGGCAGCCCTGGAAGCTGCCACGACTCCCATATCTGGCATGCCTCACAGCTGTATCAGGTATTCGCCAGGGGGGACATCACACAAGGTCACCTTGTGGGGGATGCTGGCTATGCACTGGAGCCGTGGATGATGACACCCATCAGATATGCACACACACACATGCAAGAACGCCATAATGAGGCACACGCACAAACCAGAATAATCATAGAGCGTGTGTTTGAGATGTTGAAATCACGGTTCCGGTGCTTGGATACATCCGGTGGAGCCCTGCAGTACTCTCCAGGCACATGTGCCCACATATTCATAGTATGTGCCATGCTACATAATATGATCCTGCGGAAACAGCTGCTGCAGGGATATAATGGTGTAGGGCCACCAAGCCCGCCACAATTGCCAAGGCAAGCACAGGCACAGAGCGTTCAGTGCCATGAACACACTGTGCCAGCCCCAGTAGGCAGATGGAGGCGTACCCAATATGCCTATGCCTTGGCAAAGAGGGAACGTATAGCACATACTCTGACAGCGTAGGCCCCATGGACTGACACCTCCCTACCTGCACACACAGTGAAATGGACGGCACACAAACATGGCCGCCCGTAATGTGTACCGTATGGGCGGTCCCATGTGTGACTCCAACATAGGTAGCACCCAAACACTGCACACCCAACAGCCAGCGGAGCATGGAACGCCAACACCTCAACCAGTCACGGGTCCTACAGCAGACGGCGTGGCCGTATGCTGCCACATCGCCGCCAAGGTGTATACATATGTACATATGTGCATACACAGATATGGAGATAGATATCATTACACACGTAGAAATATATGTACACATACACAGATATAAAGTACAACTGGTAAGACAGGGAATCACAGGGATGCAAGGTGACAGAGAAGTAAGACACAAAATCTCTACATAGTAAACATAGTGAACGACAACCCGAGTATCCGGGAGGGTGGACAGAACAGGGAACGGCACCCATGGAAAGGTCAACCTACCTAAATGCATAGTCGCGAGTCGGGATGATCGCCAGGCCACGGTACAGTAACAGGACATGTGCGGGTAATATTCTTAGGATATGAGGGCGGAGGTAGACACCGCCGCCGGTGATGCGGGCAACGTAGGTACTGTGCACAACCGTCCCTGCGACAGCGGCAGTATGTGTATGTGTGAGGTGAGGGTGTTGTGTGTTCCGCTGTGCGAGTGTAATGTGTGTGCCACTGTAAAATGTGTATGTAGGTGACATGTGACAGGCGGAGTGGAATAACATGTGTAGGCATGCAGTATAGGAACCACAGGTGTATGTACAGCTGTACCCACAAAGTAGTACAGAGAGCCCCTCCCTGGCTAGGTGCGTGGCGACGTAAAACGATGCAAAGCGAAAATGTCCCAGAATGTACCACAGGAGTATAGCCAACATGAAATGCAAAGGACGCATGTACAAACCATGACCGTATGTATGGCACCAATATGTTAATTTCAAAATGATACATCGGCAACGTTACACAGCAATAGTCATGTACCGCGGAAAAACGCATGTGCTACCCCGGCACCGATCGTGGCCACGTATTGTCCCGTAAACACCGCTGTGTGTTCTACGAGTGTTAAACAAGCAATCGCCACCCGAATAGGTGGCAACCGGTAGCATACAGGCCGTCCCAAGTACAGGACCACAATGACCGTAAATATCCGGGACAAAATGCCAAGGGATAGTCGGCACGTACGAACAGCCGCAGATATACTACCGATGTGACGGAGGAATACATGCAGGAAGCACACATGCAGGCGATACCGACACCAGACGACATCAACAAAACCTACACTCCTAGAACAACAGACAGGTAACGTGCAGCTCCCCAGGCAGGGATGGAGCACACACACAAGCATACCGTGTATGTATAAATGCAAGGCCCACAACCCGTACCTGTCACCCACAGCCGCCGATATACCCCATCGCACATATCAAAGGGATACAAGCCGCAATAGCAGCAAAAACATACAGGCAGTCAATGACAGCGGCATAACCACAACATCTCGCGTGGGAAACACTATCAGCAGCGGATGCATACCTGCATCCGTTGTGTAAAGGAATACAAGAGCTATGTTACACATCCGAATGCAAAATGCCATCGACAGCTGCCACCAGGACAGGGACACCCACATGTCGAACATAATACCATACCCAACACACACAATCCACGGCTAACACCACTGCGAAATGTACCTGACGCCACACATAGCGGCTGCAGTCACACATAACATAACACAATACATACCATCCCCACGAAGGTAGTGCAAATAACCAACGCCCAGCCGAGGAATGAACCATGCCCTAGTTCCGACGCATACTGTACGAATGGAGTAGATGCACAGGTGATATGCGCATAAGTACACACCGAGGAACAGCTATTGGTGTGATGAACCCACATGTCGCAGGTAACGACGGATATAAGGAAGACTCCTAGGAAATTCAAACTGTATGTTCATACCGAACAAATACTACCAAACGGCTCGAGTGAGAATAAAGTATCTAGCGAGACTCGAACGGAATACGGAAGTCAACACAGGAAAGGTATGTAGAACCCACGAGATGTACTGGTGTGTAACGCATGATATGTATGATCTGCACTGTATGTGAACGGTGTTTGTAAGTAAAGATACCTGTCCATAAAGCAGAGAGTGGTGAAAGGTGGTTATGTAGTGCTAACCCGCTGAGCATACCAACGACTGTGGACACCGTGTGCACAGCAGTGGGACATCATGTACACAGCCGGGATAACCCAAGGGCTGCCATAAAGGGGCAAAACACAGAACAATGCCACCACCCGCCGATGCTGGCAGTGGATGTCCAACAAGGAAGTGCCACAGCAGGGGATAGGACATGTATGTATACTGTCACAGCACACATGTGTATGGGCATATACCGACGATGTCATACGTAATGTGCGCACGATGTGCACGTATGCCTCGCAGTAGGGGTTACTATGTCAAGTATGTGTAATGTAAAGCTGTCATGGTGGATATGACAGACATCATACACAGTATCACAGGCATAGCATGCATAATGGAGGTATGGCCTAGTGTTATGTACTCTAACAGGATATGTATGGCCTGCACATATGGGACAGAGTAGTAGCAGAATAGCCACCCGAAATGGAAGGAACACCAAGTAACCATGTCCAAACGATATGTAGCAGGTGCAATGTGTGCAACAATGACGTCCGGCAGGTCCATGTGTAAACACATGTGCAATGTACACAGTAGTGTCACCTCCCCATGGTAGTGTCCACTGAACAGCAGAGGTGGATGTCAACTGCATGTCTACACAGTGCTGCCGCTGTGGTGGTACCATGTCTATGTGTCACCCTATCAGCAAGGGAGCTATCACATGACCAGTGCCACAGTGTGTCCCTGTGGGATGTGCACAGGACCTACGTTCCACAGCATGGTGTGTGTCATGTCTGCGGAAGTAACACAGAAGCCCAGGCTAAGCAACGTGGCATGTGTGCACATATGCAGGAGTGCTTCATTCACCCCGCCCACTGCAATCTCCATGTAGGAGTACTACATGCATCACTAATGCGGAGGACATGGCCCATGTCAGAGTAGATGACACCCCTGAGTAAGTGGTACGCAGATGAGTACAGATGTGTTCCCCGTCTGTCATCTGCATATGTAAACTGTCTGAGCCTGGTATACATCACGGCATGACTATACTGTGCCATGTAAAGTTGTAGCCATTGTGGAAGGTACACCACGAATGTGTTATTGTAACCCTGCCCGTGTGTAGATGTGTGTATGGCACAGGTACAAAGGCTACCAATGTACCAGCAACACACACAGTACAGATATGTGTGGCCCTGCAGATGTGTACCCACGCCACAGTGGAATATGGCAACCACAGCACCATGTGGGGCATGTGTGTATACAGCAACCATGTACAATGTGATATGCATGTATGGGGACAGTATCCATGTGATACCCAGTGGATGACTGTTGCTATGCAAAGGTGATGTGTATGCACCATGTGTGATGTATCCGATGCAATGACATCTACACGATATATCTGCCACACCGACACCTGTATGGTTGTTAGCAGTATGAGCTGGTGGAGCTAGAATGCTGCCAGGTATGTAGATGTGGGATATGTAGGCATGGACAGTACTCTGTGACAGCATGTTGTGTATGTAAGCAAATAGTGAACATGAGGGCCACATGACTGAGGACTGTGTAATGCCACATGTACCTGACATGTAGTAGGTAGCATGATATGCTTGCACCACTGTGTGTCCTGTCCAGGAGTCATATAGCCTAACATCCTGAGACACAGGGTATGATGTGATGGTGGATGTGTACATTGCCAATACCAGAATGTGGAATGGTGCTGAAGGGCAATGTGGGGACAATGTCTGATCTGTTACCCTCTGTACCACACCAACCACCCATTCAATGGTATGACAGGTGGCCAGCATGTGGATGTGGCGTGCTGTGGCACACAGAGGCCCAACAAGGGTGCCAGTAAAGGCATGGAGGTCATCAATGAGTGTGTGAAGCACGGATGTGAGGATGTGCCCCAGTGCCATACTGAATGGTCCAGTCATGGGTGTACGAATGCAGTCCCACATGTGCAATGCAGTACCACCCATGTGTAGTGTGATAGATGCGGTAGTGTGGTGGTCAAGGTACACAACGTCCATGAATATGCTAGCAGTTAATTCAGTGGGCTGCTGCGGAGACACATACCAACCAGGTTGGCGGGACATAACAGCTAGGGAGATTGGAGGTGACATTGGGACAGTGTCCTAGGACATAACGTGTGCATGGCAGTACCATGTATGTGTCCACAGGGACAATGCGATGTCCATGTATGGATTGGAACCCTGTAGTGAGTGAGAGTGTGTATTGTTGGTAGGTACCCCATTGGCTGGCATGTTGCCAACAACATCTCAGTCGGCAATGCCTGGGTGACTGTTGTACACTACATCGAATGTGGATGTAGCCAAACAACACAGACATACCACCACACTGCGTGAGGGCCCACACTGCAATGTACGGCAGTCATGTGTAGGTAGCTAGCTGTGGAGCATGTGATGGACCACGAGGACCCACCATGACTGTCAAGTGATGCACCCCACACATGTGAATATACCCACCGTGCAACAGCCTGCACAT
>NW_025048947.1:0-50837 GCF_019279795.1 Protopterus annectens | reverse complement strand
AGACATCTTCATAGCTGTTCCTCATAAACCTGGTAGCTATAAAGCCCCACTTTGAATAATCTAGTGTTTTTCCGTATTTTAAGTTACTCTTACAAATATGTTGAAACCAATCAAGGATGGTTGAAACCAGTAATGGAAGCATGGCAGTGTTCTTATAAAGTACACTGTTCATGCCTTTTACATCTAATGTCCCATGCAGTGTGTTCACATAATACCCAGGTCTGTAGACTGCATTTTGGGGAATGGAGTTGACATAAAGGTTAAGGTTTTTACATTACAGATATGACATACAGGATTTGAATCTGATCTCTGACTTTTGCCTATGATCATAACAGTCTGCAGATTAATAGCCTAGTATTAACTTATGAGCCTGTATTACATGCCTTTAAAGTTGTTTATTCCACATAGAAACTGCCACATCAATACACTACTAAATGCATCACTCATTGCATGTCACAAATAATATGACAATAAATATGAAATTATTTATAAGAATTTGTGTAGCAGGTAGAATGTAGCTACAGAAACTGCACTTTTGACAAATGATTTGCCCATGAATCTTGTCCTTGAGACACTTAGAAAGTCTTGAATTTCTTCTTTTGAAAATAATTAAAATGATCTGCCAAATTTCTGCCTCATTGAACGCTAAATCTACATGCTGATTTAAGATACAAAAACAAAAGAAGGTGGCTGTGATCATTCAAGCATCTACTGTTATGATAAGTATACTTGCACAGCTGTATTATGCTCATCATATGGATCACTGCTGCAGTAGCTTTAACTTTGTGGGTAAGTCACCATAGCATAGAGTAAGTGAGAGGCAGAAGGATGGTGGTCCAGGTGCCCCATAGAACGGTCCTATCAAAACCTGTCCATGACCTGGAGAAGAAATGTAGTATAAGTGGAGTTTATAGTGCTTTATATAAGTGTGCACAGAGGACCAAGTTGTTGCTTTTAGGATATTTCTAAAATCCGTTCCTTTCCAAAAAGGTACAGATGAAGTCAAGGCCCTGGAAGAATGAGCCTTGACCTGCCTGGAATTTTTCTGTTGTAGTAGATATAACAAAAGGTAATTACAAGAGACAAATACTTGGAAATAGTTTGTTTTGACACAAGTTTTCCTTTTATTTTTCTTTCCCTCACAAAAAAATTTAGAAGTGATCAGAGTTCTTGAAAGACTTTGTCCTGTGAAAATAGTACCCAAGTTGTTTGTGGGCATCCAATGTATGAAATATCCTTTCTCCTTCATGTTTAAGTTCTGGAAAGAAGATATGGAGAGGGATAGCTTGTCCCAAAGTATATTCTCATACTACTTTAGGTATAAATGTAGGATTAGTTCTTAAAGAAACACTAACATTATGAAAAATGAGATAACGCTGACCCACCATAGGAGCTTGCAACTAAGATATTTTTTCAGAAGTCAGAGCAATTAGAAACAGTGTATTTCAATGGTAAGAACCTCAATTCAGCCTGAATAAGCTGGTTCAAATGGGGCAAGAACTAACTTTTCTAGCACAAAATTAAGATACCAAGGAGGATTCTTTTGTTTCCTAGGATGCTTTGCATGAAACATAACTTTCAAAAACATTTTCATATGAGATTGCATTGAAGTGGGGAATCAATGAGCAGACATGTTGAAATGGCCAATAAATAAACCTTGATGATGGAGTAAGACAGACCAGAGAACATTAGTCCTGGATGGGTGCTGGTTCTTATCATGGCATCAACTATAACACCTTTTCCATTTATTAATATAGGATTCTCTACTAGCAGGCTTTCTTGCCTCCTTTAACACTTGCTGCACATCCTCAGGAAAAAAAATATATATCTTTTTTGATGGGGTTACTCCCACTAGGCAAGTAACATTTTTCAGGGGTTCTATGTTTAGCCATCGAATTAAATCCTCATCAAACGGCTACTAATCGAGCACTAAACATCGAAAGTCCATTTTACCAAACAGTCAAATGTTCATAAATAAAATCATTGAATATTCATAGATGGCCACCAGGGCAAATGTCCGATGATGCTGTGAAGTATAACTAAATAAAAATAGAGTTCAGAAAAAGACCTTCTCAAGTGCACACTGTGTAATATAAAGTAAACAACGCCTTTTATATGTGAATAAATAAGAGTATTATCCCTTATAAACAGTGATGTAAACGTATACTCAGATATTTTTTAAAGGCATATTTTCACATATCCCAATGCATTCCTATGCAAAATGAAAAATAACATAACAGGTGCAGGAGGTGAACTCCGTGAACACAGCTACAGCTGTGATTAAGGATTACACATTGTAATTCTTAATAATTACTTGCAAACATTGATGCCTTTCAATAGTTTTCCATTTCTTTGGAGAAGGGGGCCACCAGCCAACAACTTCAGGATAACTCATCAACTCTATTTTGCTCCCTCACTAATAAAGACATAACAGCAAGGATGTTGGAAATTCTCTTACCTAGTAAGTAACAGACTTGTCTATGCCATCCTTCAACATAGTTTTGAGTCTGAGGCAAGCACAACTGATTTAAGCAGGAAATATTTCAAAACTTAACTGAAAACATAGGAGGAAATTGAGCACAAATAAAACTATGAGTATTTACTTAATATGGATGACTTAACAAACACAAGTCTACAAAGTATGTAAGAACATCTTTACGTTCGACTGGAAACACTTTAAATAGATCAGAAAATGCAGAAGCAGCCTCTTCTTTCTTTAAAAATGACAGAGCTACAAGTTTTTCTATAGCAAGTTGAAATTTATAGATTCACTCTACAGAGCTGAGAATCCTAGTACTTTCAATTTTTGACATATGTTCTGAGCAAAGTGAAACAACCAGCATTTGCATTCTACATCATTAATGTTATACTTAATACTTTTAATAGCAGCCATTTCAAAGTTGCACAATACTTACCTTATAACTGCATTCAACTCATATTCTGAAATTAAATGCAAAATGCACTCCCACATATAGTTTTAAGCTTCATAGGACTTTTTACTCATGAAACAATAAACAAGTGGTAAACACTTCATAGTACCTCCATATGTCAGTAATGCATGTATGCTATAAAGCTATTGACAAAAAAACTCCCTTACTTAAAAAATAAACTCCATCCATATTACTGAACTGCATAGGTCAATTATAAGTTCATAGGTTAGTATTAAGCTAATAGGTCAATTATAAGTTCATAGGTTAGTATTAAGCTAACTGACCTTGTGAGCTTAGCCAATTATCCTTTGTGAGACTCAAACCCTGCACCTTGTGTTTGTAAGGCAAACACCTTAACCATTAGGCCACCCTCCCAACCCTTTGTAGAAAACATTAACACAAGCATTTTTTTATAAATATCTGTCATACATTTCTGAATAAATGTACTGCTTTTCAACTGACACCTACTGACAGACACTGTACTTAGAGGTGTCCAGGTTTTACTGCGTGAAATCATCTTTCTATGTCTAAGATGATTAACTTGATGAAACATACATATTATAGGGGGTAGAGCTACTGTAGTCTCTAATGATATACTAGCAATTACATCTTCTACAAGTAAAGAAAGTGTATCTCTACATGACAAAGCATTTTCCTTTAAATTTCTACATGCTACATACTTCTCTACTTCAGTTAGATCAGCCACATGATGATGCATAACTGACTTTAACAATTCCTCTATGTCACAAACACTTTTTGTTACAGCTCTTCCCGTACACTTTTCAGTAAACTTTTGACAGCGACACTAATACTTTCTTTCTTTGGCTATCCTTTCAAGATTGTACAAGTCACCATCTATAACTAACATTTTCTTCTCTCTTTGAAACTTAACAGTTCTATACAATATCCCTAATACGCCAGGAGCACTCTCAGATGTTTTAGCCATAGCAGTAGATTATGGACTGTCTTATGTACAATCTAAAGTTACACTTACTACTTATCTATACGAGAGAATCAAACTAAGAATACACATTATTGATATAAGTTAAAAATTTATACAATACCTTGTTTTCAAGAAAATACATTAAATCTAGTGGTTTAACATTCTATTTTAATACACTATTTAGCTTTATAATTACGATATCTCGGCAAATTTACATTAAACTCTCAGTCAACAGGCATCCATGGGGATTGGTAGATGCTGGGTAACTGTAGTTTCTGGTTGCTTGAGAGGTACTATTAAAAATAGGCCTGACTAATACTGTACCCTATACTATTTTTTGGTTTGACTTGTCCTTAGTTTGGGGAGAGAGGGAATTAATTCCTGTCTTCCTTTTTACAACTCCAAAGCTCTAAAAACGTAAAGTATGTTTCTGCAGGGGGGGGGGGGGGCAGAAAGTGCAACACATGAAAATTGTACTGTATTTCTTCTATTTTTTTTCTGGTTGCTTGAGAGTTCTGGTTACTTGAGTTCCAGTTAACTGAGAGTTTACTGCTTATTAATAGTATTGGCACATTTAATATGATGCATACATGTACTATGTGCTGTTTCCTTGCTGTTAGCCAACTATTAAACTTCGATGATTTCATTTACAATGATATGCCTATGACAAAACGGACTTTTGATGTTAAGTGTTCATTGAGTAGCAGTTCTATTAAAGTTTCATTCAATGGCTAAACATAGAGCCCTTTTCAGGGGAAACTTGAACTCCAGTACTCTTTGGAGCTGTTAGACAGTGCTAGAGGGCTCCTACAGTAGCAAAGAAGAGGCTTAAGGGAATCAGCAGCATGGAGGAGGAGAAGAGAAAAGCTATGGAGAGTTTGGAGGCAGAAAATGAGAATTTGGAGAAAAATCTGTTCAATATGGAATTTCAGAATGTAAACAAAGATTCCTGTGTGGTGAATGCCACAAATGAGCATGGTTTAGCATTCTCCAGTGAGAAGGAAGTAAGCAAGTCTGTTGAAGTAGTGCAGAAAACAGAACTGACATCAGGAGGGCTTGCAGATGATGTTCTGTTAAAAATAAGTGAGCAGAATGAGGCAGGTAACAATTCTGCTGTTCCATGGGGTGAGATGGCAGATAATTTTAAAGTCCTGAGGATGGTAATGTAGAAAGGAACTAGGTGATATGGCAGCACAGAATGTAGCAGAAAATACTTATATGTCAGTGACGGAAAGTAACAGAGGGAAACAGCAACAAATTGAGAAAGTATCTGGCTTTGTAGCAGCAGATAATGCAGTCACTAAAATGCATACAGTAGTGACAGCAGATAAAAAAAGAGAACAGTAACAAACTGGAAGTAAAGCTGTTTTTAAAAAGAAGAGAATACCAACTGTGAGAATAACAAGAAAACGTACATCGTAATAGGCAGATGTTTGTCAGAGAATTTGGCAACTGTTCTAGGTTTTAAAGCTCAAGCCAGTCAGTTTTTTTTATATATTAGCACAGAGACATTTTGTGACTTAATAGTTGAAAGTGAAGGACTGATTGATGAAATTTCTGCAACTCTGTAACAAAAATGAGCACATTTATCCGTAAAACAAATGTCTATTTTCTAGTAATTACTTAAATATAAAAAAAAAAAAAACAAATGTTACTTTGCACTTTAGAACTGATTAACTGTAAAAATATTATGTTAAAAATACATGCAGGGCTTTTGTTAAACTGTTGATAATATTGTGAAATTTAGAGATGAAAGAAACTTATGGAGTGGAGGGTGGAGGTTGGATGATTTTTTGAACTGTGAAAAAACAGTGAAACCCTTGCCAAGTATTATTGGTGTTATTGGTCATACAGGCACATTAAGATATGCTGGACAGCCCAAATGAAGTTTGGTAACAAACCAAGTTGTCCTGGGACATCGTCAAGAGGGTGTTAGATAAATGTATTAGTGGGAATTAGAAGATTTGGGAATGGAAAGGGTTAAATGGAAGGAGGAATGTTTGGGAGGAAATGAGGTAAGGGTGGGGCGGGGCTTAAGGAGTGTAAACAAGTGTAGCTGGGTAAGTAATCACATTTTGACATGATCTTGCTACCCACCCTCCCTTCCCTTTTCTTTTGGTGGATTGGTAGGGATTGTGTCTATTTTGTCATGTGGGGTAGGATGGAGAAGAGGGGCAGGTTTGCCCTTTTCTGTTCCCCCTCTGGTGTTTGGATGTTCATTTCAAGGGTTTGGGAAAGGAAAGTGAGCAGCTGGAGGCTGGGTGTTAAATAACTGGAGGTAAGGATGCTGCTTATTTGGTGGAAGGTAATTTAATTAATGGTGTATGAAGTGAGTCTTGGACACTGCTTCATAAGGAAAGGTTGGCTGGGGTAATTCAATAAATGGGATATGAAGTGAGTCTTGGACGCTGCTTCAGAAGTAAAGTAAGTGAGTAGAGGCATGGACGCTGCTTACGGGGGAAGGACGAGTTGGTCACGCTGTCCTGATTAATATTACATGGATGTTTATGCTCTGATTAAAGCAAATATACTGTGTTCAGTTGTGATTAATAAATTTGGGTTATCAAAGCTATGTTATGGAAGTTTAATAAAGGTCGTCAAATGTTATTCGGTGTGATGTGTTTATTGAAGGGGACTGGGACAAATCATGTTTCTTTTGTGGGAACTGTTCTCCTTTAATTAATGATTGTGACAAGGCAAAATACAGCCAGTTTGTGGAGGAAGGATATTCAGCAAGAAGGTGTGTGCCTCAGTGCAGTTTGTGTAAAAGAAGAGGGACACGTTTGGATGAACTGTCAACAGCAAACAGTAAATAATGAAAAAAAAATGGGAACGTGAGGAAAACATATATATGAGGTGAGCATGCTTAGATAAAGATCAGTCAGGAGGAGAAGGGATTGACACTAATAATGTTTTTTGACGTTCTAGCTACTTAGAAATCTAATTCTGAGGATCAATGATCACTTGGTCATAAGTTCAAGAAAATATTCATTTGGGGAAAAAATAAAAATAGGAAAATGAAAATTTAACAATGTTTCCCCTAAACTTAAAAAGAAGGAAAAGCAGGTAGTATAAGTAGGAAGGTCATAAATACTATTATATTATTATATATATATTTATATTATATAAATGTGATGTGGATGTTATTCTGCTAGAAGATGTAAGATTCCTGACAAGTGAAGAAAGACTGAAAACTGAAAATTGAGGGGTGGGAATATCTGGAATTTCAGAAGTGGACATTGCCCTGGAATGGATGTACCCTGTAAAATCACTGAAAATACTAGATGTAATGTTGAAACTACAGGAAAGTTGAATAAAGTATAAAACCAAGACAGGAACCAGTCCAGGATTCACACAATATTGTTTATTAAGTGCTTTTGTCTCGCAAATGGAAACTTCATCAGAATAAAATAAGATTCAAGCAACCCAGTTTATATACTTATATTGCAGGTCTTTCACCCTTACTGTCACAACCTTTATAAAATGAGTACAGTAACATTTTTGTTGCTGTATTTTTTGAGCACAACAGCAGTTTGATTGGAAAATGGGCCCATTCTTATCTGTGTTTTCCAGGAACCCCAGTCTGTATCAGAGATCCCTTATCCAGGTGAAAGATCACCTATAACAGGGAAAACATGAATACCTATCAGTAGGCTATTACAGGAACAAGATAGTTTATGAATATCACTGGAGTAGTTGATAGACTGGAGGGTAATGCAGAGAACTGATAATGTAATACAGGCACAAAAAGCATTAAGAAATATCTAAAATATGGATCTGTATGAATTTAATGATATGCATCTTTTAAATCTAAGTGCACCATAAAACTCAAATGTGAATAAGGGGTAACATGTTATGAAGGGTTAACATTTTGATTTGGGGCACTATCACAAACAGGTTCAGAAGTCAAAAATCTATAAATGGTCTCTAAGAAACTTCTTTCTTTCGCACCAGAAATATTATTGAATAAAACCCTTCTCCTAACTCAGCAGGAGTAACAGCTTATATCACTTCCTGAGACAGCATTTGGTGAATGACAGGAGGGAAAAGAGGAGGTTGGTCTGGTGGATGGTGGAAATCCCTTGAAATGGAGGGTGAGACTCCCACTGATATTTGTGTCCTTGATGGATTATGTCCAGTACCTATCTGACTGAAAATATATGTTGTCCAAGAGAAATGGAGGTTCAGACTTATGGAAGGATTATGGGTTTGCCAAGGTGAGAAGCTGGAGGAAGTTTTGTAGATAGTCCTTCAGACTTATAAAACTTTTTTTTTTCTGTGAAGGTTCTTTTATCTTTTTGGTACCTTCCTACCATTGCTTTTTATATTTGCTTGCTAGTAGCTTGATTAGTTTGTTTATTTTGCTTTTAAAGGAATGTGTAGGGTAGTATTATATCTGTTAAATAACTTGCAGTAAGAAGGCAGAAATATCTGAGATATTCCTTGATTCAGCAGACCGCTTTCATCACAGTTTTAAGGACCCCTGCAGCAGATGGTCTAAAAACGAATTTCTATCCAAGGGAGAGTTCAAAATACCATTTTGACATCTTCTGGAAGGTTTTGAAAATGCAACCAAGGAAGCAAAACTCTTCATAACTGTTCCAGTGGCAGGATCACTTAAAGTTTCACCAGCAAAATCATAAGCACATTTCAAATAGTAAGTAGCCACTTGAGACAGAGAATTAACTGAGATAACTGAGATTAACGGTTTCCTGTCAACAATAGTCAGTAAAACAGGTTAGTAGTGAAAAAGTAACCCTCCCAAAAAAAAATACAAAAAATGGCACTTTAAACACTTGCCCCCCCCCCCCCAAGTAAAATAATACAACTTTTAGGAGGAATTAGTAGTAAGGCAAGAGAGATTGGAAGCAGGCACACATATTTGAAGAAAGGAGAGCACAGGGGTTCTGACCATCATTTTTTTTCACAGCATACAGCTTGTGTTAAAGGTCAGATTCTCTATTGATAACCAAAATACTGTAAAGAAGGCAAAATATATAGGTATTTGGTTGTTAAAGTGAACAGAGGTAGTTTGATAAAAGGCTACAGCGAGGGTTAAAACTAACTTCAGTACTGTACAAGTATGCATGCATATTTCAGTAGCAGCAAAAATGTTCCCACAGAAGTCTGATATATTAGTAGGTATATTTATTTTATGCTACTATTTAATGTATCAAATGTTTTTAATGATTTTTGCAACTATGCCTACTTGTGAAAAGTACAGTTCTACAGCAATCGAAAATTAAACATATTCCACACATCCCGGGACTGTTATAGATGTTTATAATGTAAGCTAGCACAACCATTAAACATTCAGTTTAGTGTTCTGCATTGTAAAGTGAGAGGGAATATAAATAATTTCTAAATACTATATGGGGTTGTGTGCTTGTTTGTGTTTACAAATGGATCTATGGCTAAATCTTGAAAACACAGATGTTCAAAACACAAAATATTGAACCCAACAATATCAAAGCTAAGAAAAAGAAAAAAGAAAATGCAAGGTTTTATGCAGGGGGGCAACCCTTTCCTCACAATCCATATGGGATCTGCTCTTCCCATGCTCCCTGCAATTTATATATAGCAAGACCAAGTCTGCACTACACTGGTGTAAGGGCAAACTCCCTATTCACACAAATATAAGGAAATGGCATTAGGGCTGGTTTAGTGTTCTGAACGTCTAGCCAAAAATGTTCAATATTTTGAACATTTGATCAAACGTCAGTAAGCCATTTACATATATATAGTGACAGTAAATATTCTTGTTTAGCTGGGGTTCTTTCTGTTTCTTGTTATTTTTTTTTTTTTTAGATTTTTCTGCATTATTTTTTTTACCCTTCAGTTTGATTGTGTATATACTAACATACATACTAAAAATATGTGAATATAGTCACTAATTTTGATGCAAAAAATACCAAACTGCAAAAATCTTGACATAAATACAATCAGAAGTAAATTCCAATAACCAAAATTCTAGAGCACAATAAGCAAACTAAAAATGCAAAGTGCCCATGCTCCAGATAACACTTCTGAAAAGAAAGGCAACAAGTCTGCTTTCAGTATGAATGTAATTGTATAGCAAAAATAAATAAATAAATAAGAAAAAGAAAACAGGACACTAACAATACCATTAGCCATAATTTGTATGAATGGTGGTACTGTTAGAGAAAGGGATTTTTGGAAGGTATGTTGCAGCACTGAGATTAGGGGTAGGGGAAAGAGATATGGTTAGTCTTAGCTTAACTTCTCCTACTCCCAGCCCTCCACCTTACCGTCTGACCCTCTCTCTATCAATAAAACTACACAAAACACATGGGCACACATTCTAAATACACACACACACACACACACACACACACACACACACACACACACACACACACACACAAAAACACACACACAAAAGCAATTCTGAAAGTATCCCCTTGCATAGCCTTTACATTAACCCTAACCTGCATGCATACCTCTATCCGTAAGACTGACTGATTTACCTTTGCTAAGAAAAATGAGTATTCAGTAAAACTGCAAGAGAAAACAAAAGTTGTATTTATAATTAACAAAATGAGCTCTTCTGTTGTCTTAAAGTCTTAAAGACTTGTAAACAAAACAGTTTAGTGCTAATTTAGTACTTTTATTCCATTTTATTGGTATTTTTTTTATGTGCAGTAACATTTAAGGTTGCCATGTATCTGTTTTTTCCCCTTACTACCCAGAAATCAAACTGATTGTCCAGTAGTCCAGAAAACACTGGACATACACTTGCATTCATCTTCAAAAAAACAGACTGCAGAAGTTGTTAAATCATCAGATTCATTGTGCTTTTATTTAAATCAGTATTGCAACTGAATGTCAAAACAGGAAAAGAAGATGCTCCCCCTTTCCCCTTATGTACTTATGATGTCATGAATGTTCAGAAAGTGAGTGGGGAGAGGGGAGGTGAGGAGATATCCAGGCTTATGGGTGGTGCTAGGGATGTGGTTCAGTCCCAAACAAAATGTGTCTACCCTAGAAACAGACCATGTAATATTTGTATAAATTTTAAATGAGCTCTAAGATATCCCACTGATGTCAAGCTGCTCTTGCTCTTCCCCCTCTCTTTCCCCATGTCTTTGTCACATTACTTGCTCCTTTGTTACCCTGATCACCACCCAATATCACCAAGGACATGGAAGGGGAATTGCAGTCTGGTACAGTGCCATTCCTCTGTTTGATTGGCTAAAAACAACTTTTGACAAGGAGGAAAGTTGATCACTGGCAGGAAAGTTTGTAGTTTTCCCTGAATGTTGAACCCTACCACAGTATGCTTGACACTGATTGGTTTATGAATGTCATGAGTTACAGTATCTGTGTTAATCCTTACCATGTTGCTTAAATCTTAAGGACTGTAGGAATGCATTGCTGAGTTGGCACCTTACTTATGTGGTCAAAACCAGCACACAGTGAAAATTCCAAATGCTTTCATGAACTGTAACTCCACTTCAGTTATTTTCTGTATGATTATTTATAAAACAGAGTAACATATTCCCATCATGCACTTTGTGATCTGTGTGTATTTAAAAAACTAATGTGGACACTGCATTTGACTATTGACAATTTTATATATGTACAATCTGATGTACATAGTTTCTGTAAGTTTTTGTGAATGGCCTGTCCAATGGGTGACTTTCAACTGTGCTTTTGAGATCATTTTTAACTTTTTTTTTTAAAATACAATTTCTGGTAATTCTGTGCTCTTATTTTAGTCGCCTTCTTCTTCTTCTTCGTCTTCTTTCGGCTGCTCTCGTTAGGGGTCACCACAGCAGATCAACTGTTTCCATTTCTTCCTGTCCTCTGCATCTTGCTCTGTCACACCAACCACCTGCATGTCCTCTCTCACCACATCCATAAACCTTATCTTAGGCCTCCCTCTTTTCCTGTTACCTGGCAGCTTCATCCTTAGCATCTTTTTTCCCAATATACTCTACATCCCTCCTCAGCACATGTCCAAACCAACATAATCTTGCCTCTCTGGCTTTGTCTCCAAACCTTCCAACCTGGGCTGACCCTCTAATATACTTATTCCTAATCCTGTCCATCCTCATCACACCCAGTGCAAATCTTAACATCTTCAACTCTGCCACGTCAAGCCCTGACTCCTGCCATTTTGTCAATGCCACTGTCTCCAACCCATATAACATAGCTGGTCTCACTACCCTGTTGTAGACCTTCCCTTTCACTCTTACTGGTACTCGTCTGTCATAAATCACTCCTAACACTCTTCTCCACCCACTACATCCTGCCTGTACTCTCTTCTTCACCTCTCTTCCACACTCACCATTACTCTGAACTGTTGATCCCAAGTACGTAAACTCATCCACCTTTGCCACCTCTACTCCCTGCATCCCCACCATTCCTCTAGCCTCCCTCTCATTCACACACATATATTCTGTCTTAGTCCTGCTGACCTTCATTCCTCTTCTCTCTACAGCATATCTCCAACTCTCCAGGCTCTCCTCCACCTGTTCCCTATTCTCACTACAGATCACAATGTCATCTGCAAACATCATAATCCATGAGGACTCCTGTCTGATCTAGTCTGTCAACCTGTCCATCACCACTGCAAATAATAAAGGGCTCAGAGCTGATCCTTGATGTAATCCCACCTCCAACTTAAACACATCCGTCACTGCACCCGCAGACCTCACTGCTGTCACACTACCCTCGTACATATCCTGTACCACTCTCACATACTTCTGTGACACTCCCGACTTCCTCATACAATACCACAACTCCTCTCTAGGCACCCTGTCATATGCTTTCTCTAAATCCACAAAGACACAATGCAACTCCTTCTGACCTTCTCTGTAGTTCTCCATCAACACTCTCAGAGCAAACATTCCATCTGAAGTGCTCTTTCCTGGCATGAAATCATACTGCTGATCACTAATCATCACCTCCCTTCTTAACCTAGCTTCCACTACTCTTTCCCATAACTTCATGCTGTGACTGATCAGTTTAATCCCTCTGTAGTTACTACAGCTCAGCACATCACCCTTATTCTTAAAAATCTGTACCAAAACACTTTTTCTCCATTCCTCAAGCATCCTCTCACTTTCCAAGATTTCATTAAACTATCTAGTTAAAAACTCCATTGCCATTTCACCTAAACACCTCCATGCTTCCACAGGAATGTCATCTGGACCAACAGCCTTTCCGTTTTTCATCTTCTTCATAGCTATCCTTACTTTCTCCTTGTTAACCCACTGCACTTCATGATTCACTATCTGCACATCATCCAACCTTCTCTCCCTCTCATTCTCTTCATTCATCAACCCCTCAAAGTACTCTTTCCATCTGCTCAACACACTCTCCTCTCTTGTGAGTACATTTCCCTCATTATCCTTTATTATCCTTACCTGCTGTACATCTTTACTAGCTTGGTCCCTCTGTCTAGCCACTCGGTACAGGTCCTTTTGTCCCTCCTTAGTGTACAACCTTTTATACAACTCTTCATATCCCTTATCCTTAGCCTTTGCCACCTCTCTCTTTGCCATGCACCTCATCTCCTTATACTCTTGTCTACTTTCTTCATCTCTTTGACAATCCCACTTCTTCTTCACCAACCTCTTTCTCTGTATAATCTCCTGTACTTCTTCATTCCACCACCAGGTCTCCTTGTCCTCCTTCCTCTTTCCAGATGTCACACCAAGCACCTTTCTAACCATCTCTCTTACTAGCTCTGCTGTAGTTACCCAGCTATTCGGTAACTCTTCACTGCCACCCAGTGCCTGTCTTAACTCTTCCCTGAACATCACCTCACAATTACCCTTTTTCAATTTCCACCATTTGATCCTTGGTGCAGCCCTCACACTTATCCTCCTCTTCTTGATCACCAATGTCATCCTACAAACCACCATCCTATGCTGCCTAACTACACTTTCCCCTGCCACCACTTTACAGTCTCCAATCTCCTTCAGACTGGCCCTTCTACATAAGATATGATCCACCTGTGTGCATCTTCCTCCATCTTGTATATCACCCTATGCTCCTCCCTCTTGTTAAAATACGTATTCATCATAGCCATGTCCATCCTTTTCGTAAAATCCACTACCATCTGACCTTCTGCATTCCTTTGCTTAACACCATACCTACCCATCACTTCCTCATCCCCTCTGTTCCCTTCACCAACATGCCCATTGAAATCTTCTCCAATCACCAGTTTCTCACCCTTGGGTACAGTCATCACCACTTCATGCAACTCAGTCCTAAATTTTTCTTTCTCATCCATCACACACCCAACTTGTGGAGCATATGCACTAGCAACAATGAAGGTTATACATGCATACATTAAGTTGTGTAGAGTAATTATATTTTATGTTTTTATTAAGTTTAATTATATTAAGGTGTGTATTTAGAGTAAAAAATATTTTGCTGGTAATGTTGTTTTCCAACTGGCTGGACTCAGATACGAGTATATTTTATCTCTTATTCTTTTATTTTAACTTTTTAATTGTAGCATACTAAAATTTAATTTCAGGGTTTTGATAAAGGTTGGGGAACTTCTGCCTGTGGGTTTTATTTTTGTGTGTACAGTGTTTGAAGTTGTTTGAGTGTGAAAAGAGTTGCATTATAGTGATAGCTTATGTTGTAGGAATGGTTGGCAGTGTGTACCAAGTAGAAATAAATACTTGATAATGCTTATAGGATCTTCACTTTCTCTGTATAACTGTGTGTGTGTAAATATACATATATATATATATATATATATATATATATATATATATATCGATAGATACAGAAAGACATGTACATAAATACACACATTCAGGATTCAATGTGTTTGTGCAATTGTCTGTTTTCTCCTTTCTGAGATTCAGAGTTTGGGTTTTGTTTTTCTTCTAATCAACATTCTGACTGCTATGCTTTTAGTCGTAAACAATATAAATGTAAATATATTGATAGATAGATGTGTGTGTGTGTGTGTGTGTGTGTGTGTGTGTGTGTGTGTGTGTGTGTGTGTGTGTGTGTGTGTGTGTGCATGCGTGCACGTGTATGCATGTATGTTATAATTCATCACAAACAATTGCATGGCACACAAAATATTATGACATTTTATCAATATATGCATATATCTATGTAAATATATATTTCAGATAGATATGTGGTTTCCTGTTTGTCCATTATTTCGCTGTGCTATAGATGAGATGGTGGCATTTACTGCATGCTGCTTTAGTTTATAAACTTTCACATTTCTCTGCCTTTGCTGAATTAGTATATATAATTTAGATATTATTGTAGATGTTATCCTAACTACTTGTCTTTCTCTTGTTTCCTTAATCTCGGGTTCTGTTTCATAAAATGATATTATCTTGTCTGCTAGAATAATCATACAATTAAATAAAAGTAGAAATATACAGGTTAAATGCAAAGGCCATTACTTCCTTCTCAAATAGATCTGAAATGAGGAAGGGTTCCTAATATTCAAAATATTCCCATTTCAGGAATAACATGTCAGGCTTCAGTAACTGAAACAGATTTTAAGATTTCTAAAACTAAACTCATAACATTACACCTGTCTGAAATAATTTAAATTCTCGTACTTTTTTTAATACTAGCACCTCTTTTTCTTTCATATACATTGTTTTGCTTTATTTCACAAGGCCACCTCTGAATTATATTATTTTGTCAGCATTGTCTAACAAACAAGAAAAGGTACTATTGAATGCGGAGATACAAGAAGCTAGTATTTTTGGTTTCTTTGTAAGACAGAACTGCAAAAAAATATTGGAATGTACCCTAAGTGACAACTTTGAAACCACCAAAAGGTAAATAAAATCAATTCAGCTGTTTCCTGTCTTGGACTGCTGCTAACTGCAACTTGAGATGAATCCATAAAGGTCTGACACAGGTCTCTAGTTGCTTGAAACATGCTACAAAGTGGCACTAAAATAAATAAATCTCTATCCCACACAAAGCAACACTATTTATCATAGCCATATAGTTAAGGATCTGATTGAAGGAGAACATTACTAAAGGTCACAACCTCAGCTAAGCTGTAATGTGATCTGCAGGACAGTGTTGATAACCTAAAAAAATAGACTCTGTCAGATAAACTATTTCTTGAGGAAGAGGTGACTCATAAAACAAACATAAGCCATGTATGTTTCCAGAACTGTAAACAGATTAATTCAAAACACTATAGCCAAGTTATATATACCTAACAGAAATTATAAAATAAAAGACTAAGTTTACAGTACATGTGCTAAAGATACAGTTAATGTAAATTATTTTTACAGAATAACAAGTTCTTGAATTGCTCAGATAATTACATTTCTGGAGTATACTTTTCAGAGTGAACCGTTTGGCACACTTTCTACTGTCACCAGTGCATGAGTATACTGTGTATTAGAAAATATGCATTTAGCACATTATTTGTTGAACATTATACACAGCAAATGTGAAACATTAAACTGCATTACATTCTACTCCCTGTTAATGTCATACTTTTTTCATACTGAATGCAGGTGAAATGCTGAATTATATTGCCTTTACAAGTTAGCTGACCCCATTTTAAAAAAGTTAACAACACATATGCTGTATAATTTAGGTAATAACTCATGAAACATTTGTTTCAGAATGATGAAATAATTAGATTTTTGTCCTCAAACACTGAAAGGAACATAGTTGCAAAATAACTTGCTATTAAAGTAGTAAACAATTTATCATGCAATGTAATGAAAAAAATTACATTGTGTTCTCTTAGATGTTCTTTAAATAAATTCAGACCTTATCGGCAGTGGATGAAATGTAATGTTTGTGGACAGTATCCTCACATGTTCACAATGTTTGAATAAAATATTTGCAGAATATGTTCAGCAAATATTCTTGTGCTCTGTAGATGAATGGATTAGGAATGAACTTGGTTAACATTATACAAAAAAAAAAAAAACATCATTTTCACTGATGGTTTGTATATTTTGAATATACTGCAATGGAACTGCAAAACGTCTTGTGTGTGTTGTGGAATGTCTGCAGTTTGTAAAACATTGGGCTTGATTCCAGAAGACTTGCTTTAAATGTAAGATACATTTACACAGAGAGCAGACTGAGAGCAGGTCTTTTCGAATCTGGCCCCTTAGTAAGCCTGCTTATAGATAGGCCTTACACTGAAGTAAGTCACACTGAAAGCTAGACCTTCAGAATCACGGCCGACTTGCACTGAAAACAACTCTATTGGAATCTGGCCCATTACATTGGGAAACTAGGTTCCCTGATATGATAAAGTAATTGGTGAAATGTCTAAATAGGTTTATGTAATGTTTGCATTTTTTTCTGTTTTGCAGAACAGCAGATTTCAGTTTACAATATACCCTATTTCTAAACTTGTTGTTCAGATAACTGCAATATTTTTCTCAAGTTAAGAAATAGGACTGTCTTACACAACATTCATTTAAGCACCTCCAATCCTAAACTGCTTGTTAAATTAATAGTGTTGTACGTATGCCTTAATTCAGGTTATATTCTAATATGTGATATATAAGACATTATCTTCCAACTGTGAACCATGCAATAATATGACCATAATCCTTCATATATCCTGAGAGCATGCAGTCAAACCAATTCCTCTTTAATTCATTGTACATACATTATGTTTTACACATAAACATATACACATGCACAAATATACATGCTTCCATCCATTTCAAGGACTCCTAGTAACTGTAATAGGTGCCTACCCAATAAAAAGTGTAAGAGGAAGGAAACCAACACAAGACTAGTTGTATGGCCCACACATTCACACCTTTACATTGCCTTATACATAGACCTAATCTAACACTGTCAGACAGTTTTGGAAAGAAAAGAATCGGTAGCAAACCAGGATGAACACAGGCACTGATTGCAATAAACAGCCATGCAGATGTGGGGAGTTTTGCAAACTTCAAGGGAAAAATCCCAGAATTGTACAAGTGGTATAAGCTTATGAAATAGGAGCTCTGATACTGCTAAAACCAATGTACATTGAATGTATTAGGGTCTACAGTATTGGACTTGCACTGTCTTACACTGGAAGATTATAAGATGAGTTTTGTGGTATGTGAGGAGGAACACAAGCTTTAAAATGAGTTTTGCTCTGAGTGGCAAGAATCAGAAGCCTGAAAATCAAGTTTTCTAATCCCAAAGTATGAGGTATTTCATGTTATCACACCCACATAATTAGTTTACATGTTTTATTAGTTATAATTATTTTGCATTCATTTCAGTGGAAAGTATAAACTGTACATTGAATAGTGCTTTAAAGATTTTCCCTTGCTCTTTTTTACTTAATTGTCTCTTGCATGGTTTTATTCTCTAGTTCTGTGGTGATTTTTCTACGTGTTTTTATAATGGTGTCAGGTACATTTTTGGTGGGGTTTATTTTGTGGTTTAACTATAATTTTAGGTAGATAGATTTATTTTGTTGCAGTGAATTTCTAGTTTATAATGCATTTATTTATTTGTCTATGTTGACTGGGAAAGTCCAACTGGGCAGAGACCATATTAAGCCAAGGCCCAGGAAAAAACTCTATCACTGTGCATTTATATCAACAAGTGTATTTCATACAGTTCTCAGAAAAAATAACAGTTACATTTCTCATGAAAAAACAAACAATTACAAGATAGGTTGATACAGTAAAGTACTTACATCAACAATTGTAAGTCTAAACAATCTTTCCAACTGTAAAATCTTGCAGGAAGTAACTGGATTGATACTGTAGAAGGGAAAACGTTGTAAGTACGTTTTTTGTTCTTACAATTCAGTCAAGAAAGGTTTGCATGGAGTTCAAGATACCTACTGAACTAAGTTTTAAAATTATGTTGGAAGGGATATTTTAGTATTGCATAGGTTTGAAAAACATTCAAGAGATTATAATAAAGTAAGTTATAACATTATGTGGGAGAGGAAGGGAGACAACAGCAGTGTATAGGAGGATAGTGGTAATATTACATGGCTGAGAGAACAGGGTATGGGACTGGTCCTGTTTGTGTAGGAGGATAGTGGCAATATTACATGGCTGAGAGAGCAGGGTATAAGATTGGTCCTATTTGTGTAGGAGAATAGTGGTAATATTACATGGCTAAGACAGCAGGGTATAAGATTGGTTTTGTTATTGTAGGAGGATAGTTGTAATATTACATGGCTGAGAGAGCAGGGTATAGGACTGGTCCTGTTTGTATAGGAAAATAGTGGTAATATTACATGGCTGAGAGAGCAGGGTATAGGATTGGTCCTGTTTGTGTAGGAGGACAGTGGTAATATTACATGGCTGAGAGAGCGGGGCATAGGATTGGTTCTGTTTGTATAGAAGGATAGTGGTAATACTACATGGCTGAGAGAGCATCATATAAGATTGGTCATGTTTGTGTAGGAGGATAGTTGTAATATTACATGGCTGAGAGAGCAGGGTATAGGATTGATCCTATTTGTGTAGGAGGATAGTGGTAATATTACATGGCTAAGAGAGCAGGGTATAGGATTGGTTTTGTTTCTGTAGGAGGATAGTTGTAATATTACATGGCTGAGAGAGCAGGGTATAGGACTGGTCCTGTTTGTATAGGAAGATAGTGGTAATATTACATGGCTGAGAGAGCAGGGTATAGGATTGGTCGTGTTTGTGCAGAAGGACAGTGGTAATATTACATGGCTGAGAGAGCAGGGCATAGGATTGGTTCTGTTTGTATAGGAGGATAGTGGTAATATTACATGGTTGAGAGAGCATCGTATAGGATTGGTCCTGTTTGTGTAGGAGGATAGTGGTAATATTACATGGCTGAGAGAGCAGGGTATATGATTGGTCCTATTTGTGTAGGAGGATAATGGTAATATTACATGACTGATAGAGCATGGTATAGGATCGGTTCTAGTTAGGCTGCATGTTCCAAACTGGTATATCTAGAAGGTTTATAACTTAAGTACACAGGGATGCATGAGAGTGGTTGAGCAGTAAATGGGGCAGTTAGAAAAAGAGAAAGATAAGAAGTGTTGTTTGTTCGGTGAAAAGGGATATATTAATTCAAGTGCATGAAAGAAATATGTTATGAGTGTAATGATTTAAGTATAGGAGGGCAAAAAGTTTGTGATAAGCAATAAGAAGTTTGTGCTTTTACTAGAGGTCTCAACCTGATGATGAACATGAACACAACCAGGACTGGGTAAGGTATTGTTTGACCTGAATTTTATAGTTTGGGAGTTTGTTAATAATTTTTTCTTGTGATGGTGATATGTATATTACATGTGTTTTTTGTTAAAGAAACAAAACAAAAAAAAATGGTATAAAATAGATCTCAAAATGCCTTCCAGCAATTTACACATCTTATAAACCTTGCAAATGTACACGTCAAACAGGACAAGCAAACATAATATACCAACCTACAAGACAAACATCAAAACAACCCAAAACATTTTTGGTAATCAGTAAATAAACTACTCCTCCCTAGCAAGACCAACACTCCCTCTCCAAAAACAGACAGTACTACAGACTGTATCCCCACACAGTTTAATTCCTGCTTTATACAATCAATATTATCTCTTAGACACTAATACATATGCCCCCCTCTCTCTCTACCCCTGTCCAACTAAAACTGCCCACAGCTCTTCAAGTTTAGTCATACATGGAATGTTTTGTTTAGTAACAATATATACAGTATCGATGAAAAGATATACCCACTAGTAAATATCTACTGGATACCAGGGCTAGGAGTTAAACCAGCCAAACAGTATTTAGAAGACATAGTACAATATGTTAAAGGTAATATAGTTATAACAGGGGACTTCAACTGTATTTTAAAGGGAACTGACACATATATGAAAAACACATGAAAGAAATCACCATTATCAAAGGTGCTTTCTGATTTTATTGATTCTTTTAATATCGTAGACATAAATTAATATGCTGAACCAAATTTGTTATTCTGTACACATTATTCTTATAGACATGGTACACAATCAAGAACAGAGTGCACATTTCAAGGTTAGATAAAGTAAAGGAAAATTACATGTCCTCTATCAGACCATAACTCAATTACTTTTGAACTAGACTTGAACTTCAATCAAAGGATAATATCAATAAGGAAACCACCTTACATAACACATCTCAAAGATTTAAAGGAATTTTATACTACAGAGATATAAACATTTTTCAATATAATCTCACTAAAGATGTATCTAATATATATATATGGCATGCACTGAAGTCATATTTATATGGTAGAGTGGTAGCATGGTATAAAATTAAATAAAAGCAATGGGACAAAGAATTAATAAACTTAAAAACAAAGATTGATAAATTAAAACTTGATATCCAAAAAGGAAGCACATGTATAAGAAATTAATTAGATGACATGAACAAAAAATACATGGAGACATTACATCATAAGTCAGTGATTAACTTGGAGAAGATTAGGTTGTGCTTCTATTAAATGTATCCAAATAATCAAAAAAAGAATAACAGAACAAAAAATTATAAGAACAAATCAAATACAGGAAGCATATAATATAGAAACTAAAAGAATGTATTGGATTTACAATGAATACTAGAAGCATTCAAAATATATTTTCACAAAATTTATAATCAAAATGAAAAAATAGAATTGCAAACCATGCTAAACACCTTCTTTAAAAGAAATGTTAAGATTGTGCTATTAGAAGAGCAAATAAAACTAATAAACAAACAAATAACAATAGCAGAACTTAAATCTCAAGTGAATAAACTAAAACTAAATAAAGCCTGAGGTATAGACAATATAATCCTAGAGATGTTTAAATTACTAACAAATGAGACCCTAGTGTTATTATCAAAAGTGTTTGCATCAGAAAAAGATAGTAAAGAAATCCCTTCCTCCTGGAAGTAAACATTAATATCTCCAATTCTGAAACAAAACAAAGATCCTAGTGAATGCTCACCATATAGACCAATATCTTTACTCAATATAGATCATAAAATATTCATGGCAATACATGTAACTAGGATAAAACAATTACTTCCACTGCTAATAGAGGAAGACCACACTGACTTCATGAAAGGTAGAAACAGATATACCAATATTAAAAAAGAATCCTTTCATTTATCGACTATGTAAACATTATGAAAAATAAAATGAATGTAATTAGTCTGGACATTAATAGTGACTTTGATTCAATAAACTGGGATTATCTATGTTTAATTCTGGAAGAATATGATTTCTCAAAAAATATACTACTAATAAAGTCACTGTATGAAAAATCATTAGTACATATAAAACTAGGATCCTGTCTATCTAAATCTATTGAAATCACAAAGGGTATAAAACAGGGATGTCCTCTACCTCCATTATTATTTTCCTTAGTCATAGAACCACTAGCAAACAGTATACAAACAAATAAAAACACTGGTGGAATATCAATATACAACAGTCTAGAAATGAAGATCCAACTATTCTCAGATGATATTTCATTAACTGTAAACGATGGTAATAAAACTTTTAAAACTTTATGGGATCTAATTTAATATTTTCAAAAATATCAGGCCTCAAATTTAATGAAAATGAAACAAATATTCTACTCATAAATACTACTAAGGATGATTTAAGCAAGGAACACCTTAAATATATTTCTACTGATAATACAGTCAAGCACTTGGGAATTAAAATAAATGAGTTGAATACAATCATTGACATAAACTGTAAAGAGATTTTAAACAATATTAAAAACCTTATACAAAAATGGAATCAATTCTTTTTTCAATGGAAGATAGGCTTTACATAACTAAAATGATTATTTTTCCAAAGATATTATATTCTATACAAGCATGTTCCCTACCACCTTCCAAATCATATCTAAAACAATTTAATAAACTAATCATGAACTTCTATGGCATCCTAATAAGCCTAAGATAGCTATGAACCACCACCTAGATGATTGGGAAATGGGTGGAATAGACCTAGCAGATATAGAAGCTTACACACTGTCATCTGTCACAAAAAATATATTATTATGGTTAAATAAAGATTATTCCACCAAATGAAAACTAATGCATGAGAAAATATGGTTGAAATCAGGTTTTTTAATCATCAAACAAATATACTGAACTGGTATCTAATAATTTTCTTGGTTACTAAAAGAATACATGACAATGAATAACCATAAGAATATAACCTCTAAATTTATCATGTATACACTAAACGTTTATAAGAACTTTATAAATAGTAATCCTGACATATAAGTATGGTCATTCTTAATGTACCCAATTGCATATTCACAGAGTAGCATCAAAACATTTGATACAGAAGCAGTTAAGACTCGTAAAAAGAGTGGACTGATATATTGGCATCAATTGGGGGACACTGGGAAAGTGCTGACAATAGACCAATTTAATACGAAATTTAATTTGGATAGTATGTGGTTATGTATACAGGAATTAAGGCATTATATACTAAACAAACTAGAGACTATGCAACTAACAGTCAGACAAGATATTCCAAAATTCATAGAACACATGATAATAGCAGAAAAACAACCTATTACTGGAAAAAGATACTTATTGTCTATCTATAAAATAAACAAAAAAATAGAATCTATCACGATGAAAGCTTATGTGATTACTATAAACCAATTAATAGTTAACTGCCAAATGAGAGAGACAAAAAAAATCAATTCTTCTTTCCTAAAACCAACATCTCTCTCACTACACTGGAAACTTTTTTACATGGAAGTTTATACACAGATCTTATATAACACCTCATAAAATGGAATTAATGTTTTAAAAAGATAATGGATGTTGGAGATGCAAATTAGAAATAAAAGCAGACTGGCAAAATATGTTCTATGAATGTCAATTGCTTAAACCACACTGGGATAAAATCAGTCATTTCTTACAAGCAGTATTTAATGACAAATTCTAGCTATCTAAATATTTGATCCTGTTTAATGCACCCTGTACCTGATTATGTTCCAAGAACAAAATACATAATTTTATGGACTCTTCTAGCCACTGCACGAAAAAAAAAAACATAACAATGAATAGGAAGCCTGAGTCTTCTCCAACTTTTAAAGAGTACAGAAATATTGCACTAACAGTGTCACAGTTGGAAATGAATACCATCAAAGAAAGATCTGAAATAATTACATCACTATATATTTCATGGCAAACAGTAACCAAAATTCCGAAGAGTAATGACTGTAAAAATTTGTGATCTGAATTACAGATATGCAGAAGATGATCATATATTAATTCTAGACACCCTTGCAAAAAGTTTGTTTATTTTATTTATTATGTGTTAGGCAGTTTTACTTGTATAGTTCAAAGTCATAAAAATGCATATTTGTTTTTCTTTTGGGAAATACAAATATTTTGAAAAAAAAATGTAGTCATACACACACACACACACACACACACACACACACACACACACACACACACACACACACACACACACACACACACACACACATGCATGTGTGTGTTTGTGTACAGTTAGTCTTTATCTATAAATATATGAATGGCTGACAAAACATTGAAGCTGACACTGAGAAATTAAATATTACTTTTGCAAAGTTCTGAAATTCTAACTATAGACCAGTATATAATCAGAACTCCAAAATTTAGAGGCTTCACCCTGAACCCTCTTACTACCTTACTTAAATATACTAACTCCATTTTTATAGAACAGTGTTGTAATGAACAAAACTACTTTCAAACACACATTTTCACATACACAGAGATTGCACATAGCCCTGTATGACACAGTCCATACCTGATCTACGCACCACCACAACTTCTACAAATAGCCACCATGTGATTAAAATATACCACCGCATATTACTTTCTTATCCTGTATCTCCTAATCCTCTGCCTGGACAACATGCATAAATACTGATTGGTATTATCATGAAACATCACTGTTTATGGCAGTCATAATTCCAAGAAATAATTACTGTCTCTAATTTTCTCCTGTACAGCATATTTTTAGGTGCACACACATGCACAAATACACATATATATGTGTGTGCTGTGTGTGAGCATGTGTTTGAGTGGATCTATATTAGAAAAATGAAACGGCGAAAGAGCAAACACTCTTTCGTCGACACATAAAACCCAAAGTCTGAAAACAGCAAAGTTTCGGAACAACAATTTTTTCCCAGTGAAACAAATCACTGATCCAAAAAAAAACAAGAAAAAAATTGTAAAGACAAAATAAAGTGGGGGTTTTGCTCCTCACACCCCCCTACTTAAATATACCAACTTTGAGATTGCACTACAGTGGAGAAAACAGCATAGTCCTGAGAACAGACCAGCAATTTCTTTCCCTGGGAAAAAAAAAAATCGCTGTTCTGTAACTTCGCTGTTTTCAGATTTTGGATTTTACGTGTCGACAAAAGAGTGTTCGCTTTTTCATCACTTTGCTCTTCTAATATAGACCTTGTTTGAACATGTATACAAGTATGTGGTTTCTCTGGTGTTAAATATTTTTATTATGTCTGCCAAACATTATTGACCAGCAGTCATTTTTAATCACTAGTGTGCAACAGCCAAACTTTTCCCTAAGTGGTCAAATTACCAGTTTATTGAGGATTTTCCCGTTCCCAGAGATTTTTTTAGCATTGTTGTATGTACATAGTGATCGTGGTTGGTGCAAGGGCAATTGATACTCTGTAAGGATGTTTTCTATGTGTGTGTGCTTTTTATTTCCAAATGTTGGTTGCATTTAGGGTCCTTCACTTATTTGTGATTTCACTTGTGTAAAGTGATCACAAATGAGTTGATAGCTTGTCTGGAGCCAAATTATTTTGTACTGTAAATGTGGAGAACAGGTTTTATGCAGAGCATAAAACCATAATTCAGTAATCATGTTTTAATCTTACAATAATAGATATTTTGCATTTTGGACATGAGAGAACCCAAAATATTCCTCTAATGATTTGGGTTCATAGGTTCATACTAGGCTATCTGCCCTAGGGCATTTATAAGCCTAGCCAGAGTGTGTTTGGCTTTCTCCACCCATTTTAAATTAATTTTGCTATGCCCTTTTTGGAGGTTAGTATACTGTGCCTCTGTCTAACAGTGACACAGAAGTGATACCCGGGGTAAACCTACGATCTCCCATCCACTCATCAAGATTCCTCTTAAAGAGAGTCAATGAGGGACTCTGCCTAACCTGGACTGGGATTTTATTTCAAAGTAAAGGGAGCCTCTGGGTTATGAATCTGTCCCTCCAGCATGTCCTATTTATTTCAGTGCTGAGGTTCAAGTCTCTCGAGCGCGTAGCTCGATGGGATTTAGATTTTCTGTGGTGCAGCATGTCCATTAATTCTGGGTTGGGCATGGCTTTATACGTCAGGCACAGATCGCCTCTGAGCAGGTGGTATGCCACTGAGTAGAGCTGGAGTTTCTTTAACCGGGCAGCATATGGCATCTGTTTGAGCCCTTTGATCCTCTTGGTGAGGTACTTTTGGGGTCTTTCCAGTTGCTGCAGGTGTCTGGTAAGATACATCCCAAAAGGGGCATTGTACTCAATTATGGACCTGATGAGGGATGAGTAAAGAGGCACGATGACCTTCCCTGATCTAGATGTGAATCCCTTCATGATTAGGTGGGCTATATAAAATGTTTTTCTAACCACTTTGGCCACGTGGTTGTCAAATGAGAGATTGCTATCAACTTGGATCCCCGGGTCCCTAATTACTTCTTCTGTACTTAATGGATTACCACCTATGTGGTAATTTGTGGGCACTCTGTTTTTGCCAAAGGGGATGACTATACACTTTTTGGCATTTAGCTTGAAGCCATGGCTCTGGCACCAGATGTCTGTTTCTATGAGGCCCTTTTGGAGGATGCTTGTGTCGGCTGGAGAGTTGAGTATGGCGCCCAGTTTGCAGTCATCTGTGAACTTGGTCAGCCACAGTCCTTCCACGTTGGCCTGTACCTCCGAGAAATATATACCGAACAAGAGAGGTCCCAGGACTGAGCCTTGTGGGACGCCACTTGTAACTGGTTTGGAGTCTGACATGGCTCCAGCAATTCTAACCATGTGGGTTCTGTCCTTGAGCCAGTTTGCAACCCATCTAGTGACATAGGGGTTTATATTTAAGCTGGTGAGCTTATCTATAATGCCCGAGTGGGGTATTGTATTGAAGGCTTTTGTGAGGTCCAGGTAGGCTGTGAGGACCACCTTCCCCTCGTCAATGGCCTTGGTGACTCTTTCAAAGAAATCAACCAGGTTTAAGAGGCAGGATCTGCCCTTAACAAAGCCGAACTGGGTAGGAGCCAGTGTCTGTAGGTCCCCAATATCTTTATTTATGAGGTCCATGATGATCCTTTCCATAGCTTTGCAGACCAAGCTAGTCAGGCTTATGCGGCGATAGTTTCCAGGATCTGTTGAGGCACCACATTTGTGGAGAGAGACCACTGTTGCTGTACGCCACTCTTTGGGTGCATATCCTGTAGTAAGGCTGAGATTGAACAGTAGTTTTATATTTGGGTTTAGCTCTTCTTGGAGTTCATGTAGGACGCAGGTTTCAGTTCTGGAATATTTTAAGCAGAATAGTGCTGTCCATGTTATTGTTTTTTTTTTTTACTTCTTATGAAAGGATATCATCTCATACATGTGAGTCTTTAAGTGAGCATATGCTTTTTTTCATTAGTTGACTGATATTGTTTCTTAATGTTGATTTTAAGAGGTGTTAGCAGATGGGGGTTGTTTAATTTTTCCCTGTAGGTTTAGTCACTGTGTTGTTGCAACGGAGGTAGGATCAGTGGAGTTAGGGCCTGAATTTTGTACTTTATTGCTTGGCTTTAGTTAATTAGTTTTGTGATATATTTGTTACTGTTCTATGTGGGTTGCGGTCTACTTCATTTCACTGAAAGCTCATTTCACTGAAACTCAGTTCCCTGTGCACAATTCCCTGAAAGCTCACTTCACTGAAAACTCATTTGACTGAAACTCATATTGTTGAAAGTTAGATATGGCCTTTTCCCCACTTTAATGCAATCTTGGAGTTAGTATATAAAGTAAGGGGGGTGTGGGGGTGTAGCCCCCACATAGTTTGGTTATATATTGTCTTCTGGAAAGAGTTATTCACTGGACTTGTAAGTATCCATGTCTATGGTTTAAAACATTTAAAATAGGTGGGGGGGGCTACATGTTTGTATTCAGCTTAGTTTGTATTACAGTATATGGACTGTGATTTTACTTTTTATATAAAGTAAGTGCAATGTGACTGTGTGACGTCCCCACTCTGGGCCAGTAATCAAAGAGCCTGACTCCTTACTACTGCCACTGGAGAGGGGCGTTCACTTGGAACAAAAATGAATACATCCGGTATTTCCAGATGCAGATCTCTACATCAAGCACAATTTCCCTTAAGAGCTCACAGGGAACATACTGAGTCCAGGGTCTGGATTTCTCTAGCTGTCTCCCTCCAAGTCCCCAATAAGACCCCCACTGGTACAGCTATAGGTTGAGACCTCAGCTGAGTGTCCAAGTAAAGTTCTCCAGCAGCCTCTCTGTGAAACAAGTGCCTTATGTCCCTGATTCAAGTAGCTGGCACACACACACACACACACACACACACACACACACACACACACACACACACACACACACACACACACACACCTGGGAAAGGCTGGCACAGATGTACTAGCTATGCCCCCTTCTGCCCAGACTATATGTTACTCACACTGCCACCAGACACCCCAAAGCCATCTTCTGTAAGACTCTTACAAGGATACCCAATTATACTGAGAGAAATTAATATTAATACAAACGGCAGTTTGACCAAAAGCAAGGCTTTCAGGAGTGGCCAGAGCTGTCAACAAATATATATAAGTACTCTCAGAGATTAAAATATTCTGTAAAACACCAGCCACAATGAAAAGTTTAAATATATTTAATAACAAGTAATAAAAGAACATAAATATACTAAATATCTATTTACAATAAACACCAGAGTTTCCATCACAGGAAATATTCAAAATAATACAGGTGGACAGGTTCATTCAGTTACAGAAAAACAATACTTAGCTAATCTGACTATATTTTCCTTACTGATCTAAAGAATTCTTATTCATTGGTTACTTTCTAGAGCAAGGCAAGATGATGTAGATTAGGGATCCTTCTTTGTCAGGTTACAAAAGCAGAGTTCTCTGAGATGTCAGTCTCACCTAATAGTAAACATTATTTTTAATGATGGATTACAGAATTACATCACTTACATCTGGTCATCTGACTTCTGATTCTCATGCAATATCCCTTGGCTAGAAGCTGTCAGGATTTAGCACATGGGTATCAATAATACACACTCACAGAGCCTTGCTAAGAACTGCTGCAACTCATGGAAGTCATAAACAATTTCAGACCTCCATCCTTCCCAAGTAGCAGTTAATTCACACCAATAATGTTGTCTGGCTTGATGTAGCCATAGATCCCCCTCAGACTTCTCCTGCTTTCTACTGCAAATAGTTGTACCAGGGCCTCCCCGTCATGGTAAAGTTTTATCATGTACAATTTGTGCCCCTGCCTCCTGCCTAGCAGTTCTAATACCACTGACCTTCCTTACTACTTTGACAGGTCCCTCCCAAGCTGCCTGCAGCTTATTGTATCTGACAGGAATGGGAGCCATCACCTGCAGTCTGACAACATACTGTAGGGCTCAAATATTCCTATCATAACAGACCTTTTTCTGCTGCTGGGCTCCTACCTGGTTCTGTTGGGCCAAGCCCATGAGCTCCCTATGCCTTGTCCTGAGATTTATGACATATACCACAACAGATTCCTTGTGAGATTTACACTCACTCTCCAACTCATCATGAATCAAATCTAAAGGTCCGCTCACACTATGCCCATACAACAACTCAAAGAGTGAAAACCCTGTGGATTCCTGTGGTACCTCTCTGTATGCAAACAGCAGATGGGGCAAATATTTCTCCCACTCTCTCTTAAACTGGTGTGCAAATACCTGTAGCATGGTCATTAGTGTAGAGTTTAAGTTCTCCATAAGTCTGGGGATGGTAGGGGTGGTTTTTCGGTGCTTCATCTCACAGCGCTTACACAGACAAGGCAGCAGATATGACATGAAATTGGCACCTCTGTCAGTCAGTATTTCTCTCAGGAAACCTACCCTGCTAAAAATCTCTAACATTTGCCATCTTCTCTGCCTTGATGGAGGACAGAGCCACCACCTCAGGGTATCTAAGTCAAAGCAAGACATAAACATATAATTAGATAGAACAACATATAGATATTGCACAGTGTATATTGCACTCTTTCTCTTATAAGAGAACAGGTAAGAACAGGCATTTAGTCAATGTCCATATTGAATGTGTAAGTCTATCTATATTGCACTCATATGAACTGTGTAAAATTGAAAGTGAAATTAATATTCCAGATCACACAGATATATCTATATATATATATATATATATATATATATATATATATATATATATATATATATATATATATATATATATATATATTTATATACATTCCTAGGTAATTGGGGGAGGGGGTGAAGGACTTGTCTTTCTTATAGTTCACCTGTCAGCAGACTAATGGATAAAGAGAAAAAAATGTTGTTTAGCATGGATATCGTGCAGTGCATGCTTCTGTATCTACTACTTGAGGATATGTGGTAGAACATGCCATTTGCAGGATGGGTAAGGTCGTTGGTTATCTTTCTGGCTCTTCCTATACAGCAAGTCTCATGCAAGAATTCCAAGGGTGTAAATGGAGAACCAATGATTGTTATTGTTTCCCTACAACTCACCTGAGAGATCTACAGTCTGAGGCATTACAGCTCCCATACCAGACTATGATGTTGGTTAGGATAACCTCGATGGTGGCCCTATAGAATGCTTGGAGGATTATCTGAGATAAGTTTGCTTTTCCTCAGTTTCCTTAAGAAGTGCAACCTTTCTATGCTTTTTCAACAGTAGAATTAGTATGCTCTGACCAGGCCAAGTGCTCTGAAATGTGTATTCCCAGAGTTTCCATGCTCTTGACCCTTTCCCCTTTTCTCTCTAGAGGTTTATGTTCTTCCTGACACCTTCTGGAGTCTGCAATCAGTTCTTTCATTTTGCTGACATTCCACACTAAGTTGTTGCTATCACACCAACCTATCAGATGCTGCATCTCACTTCTGTAAGCTGTTTTCTCTCCATTTCTGATTAGGCCTATGATTGTGGTGCCATCTGTGAATTTGATCATTTTATTGGACTCCCATCTGGCCATCCTGTCAAGTGTCAGCAAGGTGAAATAATAAAGGACACAAGACACATGCCTGCTGTACCCCCATGTTCAGAGTTTTGCTTCCGGAACTGTTGTCACCCGCACAAACCTTTTGAGGCCTGTCCATGAGGAAATTTAGGATCCAATTTGCGTAATAGGATGTTGATTCCCAGCTGTACTAGTTTCTTTACTAGATTCTGAGGGATGACAATACTAAAGGCAGAACTGAAGTCAAAGAATAGGATTCTGGCATACCAGTTCTTGCTTTCCAAGTGGGTCATGTTTTCATGGGGTACTAGAGATATGGCATGTGTTGTGCAGCAGATTGACCTATATGCAAACTGCTGTGTGTACAAAGTTGCTGGTATGCTTGAAGTCATGTGATTTTTAATCAGCATTTCGAAACACTTCATCATTGTCAAGTAAGAGCAACTGGTCTGTAGTCATTTAGACTTGTTGGCTGTGATTTCTTGGTAATGAGATGATGGCCATTTTCTTAAAGCACCTTGGTACAATGACTATTTGCAGTGAAGTGTTGAAAATGTCCATTAGCACAGATGCCAGTTCTGATGCACAGTTCTTTGGTAACCTGTCCATAATGTTATCAGGGCCAGCTGCTTTTATTGGTTTGACACTTCTCAAGGATTTTAGGACATCTGTTGTGTTTAAGCACAAAACTGTTTCATCCTTACTGAACAGGGAGTTTGCTTGCCACCATTTTGTTATCCATGTCAAACCTGCTGAAGAAGTTATTCAGCTCATTCAAGAATACAGTGCTGACACCACATGAGGTTGATGCAGGTTTGTAGTTAGTTATGGTCTGTATGCCTCTCCATAGATGTCTGGAATCATTTTGATCATTGAAGTGACCCTGGATGTTTCTGCCATAGGTTCTCTTTCCTTCTTTTACACTTTTACTCAGTTTGCCTCTGGCTACTTTTAGGGCTTCCTTGTCCTTGGATCTGAATGTTGCATTTCATGCTTTTAAAAGCTCATTCACCTCACTGGTTAACCATGGTATGAGCTTCATACACCTCACTGGTTAACCGTGACTTTTGGTTCACTTGTATGGTGATGCACTTGGTGGTTAGTTACACCATCTACACATTTTGAGATGTAAGCTATAATTGGCTTTGTATATTATTCCAGATCAATTTGGTTGTTTGACAGGGCTGCATAATTGACTACTATCAGGTTATACTTCTTCCCTGTGGAACTTGGGAACCACAATATTCATAGCTACCCTCTGAAACAGCTCCTCAGTCACAGGCAAAGGCATCAAAGGATCTTTGACCTTGTCTTCTGCCTTTCCTACTTTGTGGCACTGCTCACAGTTCTTGCAGTGCCCTGTAATATTCTTTGCAATCCAAATCCAATAAAAGTTATGCATAAAACATCTCTTAGTATGCTTTATGCCCATGTGACCTGCAAAAGGAATATCATGGGCTATGGCTAGAAGTGTCAGATGGGTGGATCTAGGAACTACCAACTGCTCTATTACCTTACCCTCTAGCCCTCCCTCAGGGATCCACTTTTTATACAGTAACCCTTTGTTCCAGTATACAGACTCCCCTTTTCCTTGAGAATCAGGTGCCTCCCTAGCTGCCTCCCTCCAGCCTCTTAGTGCAGGGTCTGGGAGGTGAGACCTTCTCAACTCTATCTTTGTAACTCTTTCCAGATCCCCTTCCACAGGAAGTCTGGTATCCTTTGACAGCAATGCCTCACTGTCAGCCTGGGTACTACCACTCACCTCTGCCTTTGCAGCCACTCTGTCCAAGGGAACATCAGTACCTACCAACTGATGTGGCTCACCTGCAGGCTCACTGCTACAGGGTAGCTCCCTCCCTGAAATAGCCACCTCAACTGCCCTGGCTTCAGGTGTGAGGTTTGTCTGGGTCTCCCCCAGGTACCAGACCCACATGCCTGTCTTCAAATCTTACTGAGTGTAACTGCATTTACACAGCGTACTGCATTATCAAAATCATTCCCTATCAAGACATCTGCAAGGATATCCTCAAACATACCTACTTGCTTGCTTCCTTTTCCACCATTCCAGTTAAAGTGAATCCTGGCCAAAGGCATTTGGAATGGGGTCCCTCCTAAAGCCCTGACTGGTATAGACTGCCCAAGCAAGTACTGCTCTTCTTTAAACACTGCAAGCTTCACAACGGTTATGTTAGAGGCTGTATCTCTCTTAGAAGTGGCCTGTTTTCCATCCATTAAGATAGAATATAACCTCTGGAAATAATTTCATATCCCTGTTGTCTCCAAACAACTTACCGCTGGCATACTGTTATTCCCACTTGCTGGCTCCCCCACCTTTTGTTCCCCACCTTCACCTCCATCGACATTTGTATGATACATGGCCCCACTGGGTACATTTAAAACATTTAACCCTTGATCCTGGCTATGTACCTGAACTAGTGGTTTCCCCTGTTACTAGTGGAATTTTTTGGCGTGGTTTAGTCTGCCACCATGGGTTCCCTTAGATCCATGTGCAGCACTGAGTATCCACTTCTTGTGCAGTGATGCCCTGCTTGCTAAGTAGAGATCTCCTTTTTTGCCCAGCTCATCTACAGATTTACATTCTCGGTCTGCCAACCAGATTCTAATGTCCTCAGGCAAAGTGTTAAGGGCTTGTGTCCCACCCACCTATAAAAATAAGTGCTTATCTCAGCAATATAATCACACACACACTTTCATCTGCCTTCTCTCTATGCTCATGAAGCTTTTTTTTCTATAAGCTTCAGCTGTTAACTTAAAGCATTCAAGTAAACATTTCTTTACATTATCATAGTTTAAACAATCAATATGAGACAATTTAGAAACAGCAGTTACAGCTTTACCATGGAGTAAGGCGATCAGAAACCATACCCAGAGTGCTTGGTCAACATTACACTGTTTACATTATCTTTCAAATATATAAATAAAACCATTAAAATTATCATCCTCTGTAAATTGTGGAAAAAATTTACTGACCTTTGTTGCTTCTGGGGTTCACTTATTTCCTTTACCTCCATGACCCTGGTGAAGGATCGGCATCTGCCTCTCGTGTTGATGATGCTTCTTATTTTCTTCAGACTCTAAACGTTATAGTCTCTCTGCTGATTATAGTTCCAAATTTTTGGCCTCCAATTCAAGTCTCTTTATCTCCAGATGGATTTTTAAGTCCTCTGAGGAAAAGGTGAACTGTGCTGTTTCTGAGGGCTGCAAATTCCCATCACCAGTATGGTTATCCTCTTGGGTGCTGTTCTGAGGTGTGGCTAAGGTTGAAATAATTTCTATAGTAAGGTTGGCATTCACCAGTCCTTTGGCTTCACGCACTTTTGCAAACTGGTTCTTTGTCAGCTTGCCATAATCCTCTATTGACATATTTGCCCTCTTTCCCTGACTAAACTAAACTAGCAAAATAAATAAATAAATAAACAACTGTTGTTAAATGAAACTCTCAATATTTACCTTGTGCTGCTGAGAGGACATACCCTTAGTGACAACTGTTTACAGGCTACAGAAGTTCAATTAATATCCACACCACTGCTCACCAATATGTGACATCCTGACTCTAGGCCAGTAATCAAGATCCTGAATCTTCACCAATGCCCCAGGAGGGGGGCGTTAACTTGGAACAAAAATGGATACATCCAGTATATCCAGATGCAGCTGTCTGCATCAAGCACAATTTCCTTAAGAGCACACAGGGAACACTCTCAGTCCAGGATCCTGATTTCTCAGTAACCCTCCAGGTCCCCAATATGAGTCCGCACTGGTACAGCTATAGAGTTGAGACCTCAGCCGAGTGTCCAAGCCAAGTCCTCCGGCACCTTCATTGGGAAACCAGTGCTTTGTGACATGCACACATACACACACACACACACACACACACACACACACAAACCTGGCAAAGGCTGACACAAATTTAATTCCTATTCCTGCTCAGTGCGGAGATCTTGTAGAAACTTTGAAACATCTGAAATTGTTTGGTCGCAACTTGAATCTCAAGGTTATGTTTAATACCTGTTCTGAGAATACTGCCATACTCAGGAAACCTAGTACTTTTATTCCACCACCACATCCTATGGTGGAAGCATTTATTGATTTGTGTGAGAGAGAGATTCGCAAAACACACTCTGAATGCAATGATGCTATGTTTTTTAATATGTCTATTGCTGAAAGTTCTGCCTTAAGTGAACTAAAGGGTATATCTGACATAAAAATTAGGCCAGCAGATAAAGGAGTCAGTGTGGTTGTCATGGACAGAGACATGTATATACAGCAAATGAATATGTTATTGAGTGATGTTAACACTTATGTCAGTATTAATGCCCAGATCATTAAGGGCATTATAGATAAAATACATTTTTTAATTTTTGATTTACTTATAACAAATAGAATTACTGAACCCATGTTAAACTGTTTCAACATAGAGCATCCCATGACACCGAACATATATGGGCTGCCAAAGGTACATAAACATCTGACACCTGCCCCTATGGGACCTATTGTCTCAGGTAGAGGATGGATCACTGAACCTCTTTTCATTTATGTGGAGAAACAGTTACATCAACTTTTAGAGAGCTGTCACACTGTCTTGAAAGATACAAAAATGTTTTTGCAAAAGTTGCACAGTGATACTCGGAATCTTAAGACAGATTGTTAACTTGTAACCTTGGACATAGAATCATTGTTTACTGTGATCCTTAATAATTGGGGCATAGCAAACATATTGAAGTTTCTAATCCTTAGGAATTGGGATAGAGTAAAAATATCACTCATCAGAACTTTACTTGAGATGATTTTAGAGAACAATGCTTTCATGTTCAGTGATGCATTTTGTTTACAGAAGGTTGGCGTAGCAATGGGCACTCCTTGTGCCAACAGCTATGCCAACCTCTGTTTGGTCCAATGGGAGATGGACTTTATCTTTGACAGAAATCCTTTCAGTAAACATGTTGTATGGTATATACGTTTTGTGGATGACCTGTTTTTACTTTGGGATGGCACTGCTGATAAGCTTAAAGACTTTGTCGCCTATTTGTGCAACACCTTATTTTCTTAAATTTACATATAAATTTTCAGATTTTGAAATTGAGTTTTTTGATATAAAGGTCAACAAGGAAAGGCTTAATATCTTTGAAACAAGATTGTATAGGAAGCCGGCCAGAAGGAATAGCCTGTTACACTACACGAGCATGCACGCAAGGCATGTTAAAAGGAATGTGTTAAAAGGGCAAGTGCATAGGATAATGCAAATTCATAATAATGATGCATACCTTGAGACAGCCCTGAAAGAGCTAAACCAAGAATTCCTAGATAGGGGATATAAAGAATATGAAATAGATGAATGTATTAAGGCTGCTTGGAATAAAAAAGGCTCTAGATGTAGACTGTACTTTAGGGACACTACTGAGATTAATCTCAATACTACTGTGGATAGTAGGCAGATTGATCGTGAACCTCTCAGAGTAGTTCTCCCCTTTTCGAATGACATTAACAGAACCTGTGAAGTGATTAAAAAGAACTGGTATGTTCTGCATGCTGTAGAGGAACTAAAGGATGTAATTCATGATACCCCCTTTTTTCCTTTAAGAATAATTGCTCTTTAAAGAAACAACTATGCCACAAATCTAATAAACGTATTGTAATGTTATCCGATAGGACAGGGACCTATCCATGTAGAAACTGTTCTGCATGTAAGCATATTTATACAGGTAATCATTCTGAACATTCCTCTATGAAGTTTAAGACTGATTTTAAACATTATGCTGATTGCAGAACTAGGAATGTGGTTTATTTTTGTTTCTGCAAAGTTCGTCTCGCATTCTATACAGGAAAAACTAACCGAATGTTGAAGGATGGAATCCTTGAACATTACAGGGACATGCATAACAGCAAAGAAACTAGTGCACTTGCACAGCATGTTTTGAGAGAAGGGTTAGACCATGAGTTCCATAACTAGTGCACTTGCACAGCATGCTTTGAGAGAAGGGTTAGACCATGAGTTCCATAACTAGTGCACTTGCACAGCATGTTTTGAGAGAAGGGTTAGACCATGAGTTCCATTTTTTTGTCATTAAGCACATAGGTGTAAATAACAGAGGTGCAGATTTTGGTAATAAAACTGAAGAAATAGAACAAAAATGGATTATATTTTTACAGGCTGATAAGTCCCCTGGTCTAAATAGCAAAGTTTCATTAAAACATTTTCTAAAATCTAGATGCTTGAAACATTAGGTCTCTGATGTGTGGATTCACACACACAGAATAGTGTATATATGTACTCTGGAGGTCTCTGTTGCTTTTATTTTTAATTGCTTTTAATTGTATCAATCATGCTAGCTTAAGTGTGCCTATATAAAGGGTATGCTTTCTGTTAGCAACTGAAGTCTGATGAAGCGGTTATGCTGAACTGCGAAAGCGCTTAGTTTTAACAATAAATATACATTTTATTTACCTGCCGTGAGTGATCGAGGTTTCAATTCTTGATTATTTCTATTTTTTACCTTTATTGGTCACTTTCTTTGTTTGAGACTGTTTTATTTCTTACATAATTATGATTAACTTTGTTATACTGTTAAAATAAATCAACTTTGCTTTGTAAGTTTTAGATTAGGATGGGTAGTTTGGGATTTAGTTGATATTTATATCTGTGTGTGTGTGTGTGTGTGTGTGTGTGTGTGTGTGTGTGTGTGTGTGTGTATAGCTATATATATATATATATATATATATAGATATACATATATGTTTCATTTATCTCATCTGCTTTTATTTTACTTTATTTTTATTTGGTACATTCAGTTTTAGGTCTTTCTGCTGTGGATTATGATTTATTTTGGGTCTCACGTATGCTATGATCTGATGTTGTCAGCTTTAATTCTATCCTCAACTATTTGGATCTGATCATCTGATCCATCTCAGCTATTATGTAGCTGGTTGCCACCAAAAGCTCTTGATTTGTTCCATTACCCATAATGCCCCAATCCCTAACCTCCCTCAGATTTTGTTTGCCACTTTTGCAAAAAGCTGTGGCCATCTTGAGCTCTCAAGTTTTTGATCATGATAAATGTTTTTCTTTCTTTTCATAATTTATTATAGCATTCTCTTAGTATTGCTCTCTAACCTTTATACTGTGTGTAATTCTTATTACCACTGTTGGTAATTATTCTCTTTCTGTCTCTTACATGGGCATGTAGTCTTTAATACCATTGCTGGTATTCCTTTTTCTCTCTTTCACTTCTATTACTGAAAAAAAAACAGCTTTTATTTCCTTTCTGTTACCACTATGTTGAACAGACGACATTCTGGCTTTAAAAAATGCCATAAGTGTGGGTATAAATTGCCCCTTTCAGATGTCCATACCATGTGTGTTTACCGTTTGGGCTCAGACTATCTACAAAGAGATTGTATGAAATGTTAAAACTTTAATCCTAGAGCTTTAGTGGATATAAATAAATTATTCTTAAAAGGATTGCTTCCATCATCATTTGATGAAGCTTTTTCTGGGGATAAATCCCCCAAAGCAAAATCCAAGTAGTCTTTGATGAAGTCTCTGAAGCCTTCCTATTCATCGATTACAACTTTGAAGCTACCTACAAAGAAGTTAAAGTCGAATCCAAAGCCAGTTCTGATCTAGCCTCCATCAGATCCGATCAAGAAATCTAAGGATTCAAGCTAATCCAGTCCAAAGATCTTAACAAGAACAAGGAATTCACCATCCTTGGATCAAGTACCTTCAAGGGTCCATTCTTGGAAAGATGCCAGTCCATGTCACCATTCCCTGCCTCTTCTCATTCTTCCAGAAGTTTGACTGAAGATGATGTGGACAGAATGATGAGATTTATTTCGGTGCAGATATAGATGGATGTTTTTCTGGCTCATATCCCCTCGGGTTAGGAAACCTGTCCATCTACCACACCACCTTTAGCTACTCCTTCTTGATCTCACCAGTGGTTTCATAGTCCTTGGATCCAAACCTTCTGGGTCTATCTGGCTCGGATCTGAAGATTCCTTTATCTTTGGATCTGAAACTTACTCTGAGTACACTGGCTCCAACATCTTCAGATCCAGATCACTCTTGAAGCTGAAGCTGCCTTGTTGGGTGCAAAGCTTTGATGTCAACTCTAATGTTTTTGGAGCCATCTCTGACCCTCAGTGCCTCGGCATTAGACAGCTCAGTTTGGGCTTCCACCTCAGGGAGATTTCTCTCAGGGCAGAGGGAGTCAACGGTCCAGAAGCCTGCCTTCTCAGAGCCATTGTCTTCCTTCTCCCTTGAGCAATATACCTTTGAGGTAGTGAAGAGAGTGCTTTCTGCACCAACAAGACAGATGAATCCAACCCCTTCAGATCTCCCATCTGGTTGCCAGATGTCTCTGTGCTTAGAGGCACATCATTTCTTCCCAGAGCTACAGCCAGTGCAAAGTATTCAAACCACCCAGCAGGGTGTTATGATTTCTTCTGTAACTTCACCAGAACATCACACGAAAGAAGTCTCTAGGAAGACGAAGTGCAAGAGGAGACACTTAGACTCTCCTTAAGAGTCAGTCAGTAAGGATACTGATTTCAATGAAGGAAAGGGGCCCCAATGATCATCTCTGGAGGATGTCTCATTTCGAGACATTCTTGAGATCCCTAAGCAGAGATGGAGTTGGTCGTCTAGCAACCCTTCACCAGAGGAATCATTATTTCTTGATATCCTGGGTTAATCCACCTGACAATGAGCTCATTGATTTGATCTCTAGACAGGCATGGAAGGAACCTAATTCAGGTGAGCCAATCCCTAAGAGATGAGATCAGAATCTGGCTCCACCTATAGTGAAGGAATTCTGGAGTAAGGGGGTGCCCGTGGATGCTATGGTCATAGTGCCAGTCACCAAGAAGGAACTTGCTAAGCAGAGTTCCTCTGTCCATCCCCTTAACAGGAAGTCTAGGGTGAGGGACAGATTTGATAGGCATGCGTATGCTTCCATGACCTTTGCCTTCAATTTACTAAATGATTTGACTCATTTAAAAAGACTACAAAGGGACTTGATCAAGCAACTTTCAAAATTCCTCTCTGGGACCATTTCTACTGAGGCTAATTCTTCTGTGGCCCCTCAGCTGACTACCCTCCAATCCATGTCAAATTTATCCATGAGGCTTATTTCACATGCAGCAGAATGTATCTCAAGGGTAGCAAGTTCAGGCATTTCCATTAGGAGGCATGCCTGGGTTCACATATGTGATTTTGCAGAGCCTTTCAAGTCCTCATTTGTCAATTCACCCTTTGATGGCAGTTTGTTGTTTGGACCAAACATGAAAGATGCACACTCCATGTGTGAAAAAGATGGAAAGACCCTCTCTGCAGTCGGTGTACATTTTTTGACCCCTTAAAGATTTTTTTCTAGGAATCAACAAGGTGGACAAAAAATATGGTTCATGAAGTCCCAAGGTCCTTTCCAGAATATGCATGGAGACAGCTTCCCTAGGGGTAGAGGGGGGAACTCCAATGGCAATGATGCCCAATCAGCAGAGGATGCCCACAGAAGCAAGGGTCCAGAGATTCTTTCTCTGATAGACCTTATCAGTCCTCCTGATTGTCCCCCTCTGGAGGCAATTGCGGGTTGAATATCCCTGCACCAGAGAGCCTGTCTAGATATAACAAGAGATAATTGGGTGCAGATGATTATTTCCAGAGTTTATATAATTCCCTTTTCCCTTCCACCTCCATATGTACCCAAAATTCACAAATGTTCCACCCTGTCAGAGGAAAGCAGCAGCATTATAAACACAAAAACTTCTAGAAAAAAAAAAGTCATCCAAGAGGTCCCACCAGACCAGATAGGACCCAAAATGTACTCAAGATTCTTTTTAGTGCCATAGAAAACAGGAGACTGGAGACCAATTTTAGATCTCAGTGACTTGAACAAAAGAGTTCAATGCATAAAGTTCGGGATGCTCTAGATTCACCCCATTCTGCCTTTTTTAGGCAAGTATTTATTTATTTATTTATTTAACATTTGTTTACTGTGAAAGTCCGACTTGGAACAGTCAGCTTTCAGCGAAAGCCGTGTCTTTATAATGTGGGAGGAAACCAGAGCACCCCAAGGAAGCCCACACAGATGCAGGGAGGACATGCAGACTCCACATGGAAGGCAGTCCAGCCAAGAATCAAACTGGAGAACCTCTTTTTTATGGGGCAAAATTGCTACTGCTGCACCAATGCACCATCCACAAGTGGATGTGCTCGATAGACCTTCAGGATGCTTACTACCATATAAAAATGAAAAATCAATCCAGAAAGTATTTTCACTTCTGCCTGGGAGCCAGTCACTACCAATTCAGAGCACTGCCCTTTGGCCTCACCGCAGTCCCCAGCATGTTCACCAAATGCATGTCCCTAGTAGCAGCTCACTTAAGACTGCAGTGATTCTGAGTGTTTCCATAGCTAGATGACTGGCTCATTAACATCCCAACCAGGCATCTACTAATAAGAGCAAGAGCTCGGGTAATCCAGATAACCATAAATTACAACAAGTCTCAGTTATAACCAACTTAAACCTTTGAATTCATAGGAGCAGTGTGCAACAGGGTGTCGGTGACTGCTTCTCTTCCACTCTCAAGAGTACAGACTATCAGATTCAAGGTCAGGAAAATAATTTGCAGTACCAGCATTTCAGCCCTTGTGGTCAATGTCAGCAGCCATTATTTTAGTTCCTTTAGCAAGATTTCATACGAGAATTCTTCAAAGAATGCTAGCAACTCAGTGGTTGATACTTTATCAGTACATGTCAGTCCAAGTAAGAATCACTCTGGCATGAAAGATATACCTTTGGTCTGAGAGTACTTACTGGCATATTTATTTGGTGACACTGTGGGCCACTCCTAATAGCCAAGCTACCATTTGTATTGATAGTAACATTACACAGTAAGATTGAACACCCTCTGTTAAGGGCCTTATTGTAGCTGATAAGGAGCTGGCTGGTGGCAGTGAAAACTACCTTATAGTCTGGGCAGAAGGGGGGCATAGCTAGTAAACCTGTGCCACCCTTTCCCAGCTGTGTGTGTGTGTGTGTATATAAATCAAATCTGAAAGAGTGTGTGTGTGTGTCAGCCACTTGGATAGGGATACAAAGCACTGGTTGGACAGAGAGGGTGCTAGAGGTCTTGGCTTGGCCACTCAGCTGAGATCCGAACTCTATAGCTGTGCCAGTGGGGAGTCTTATTGGGGATCTGGAGAAAGAGGTAGAAACCAGCCCCGGACTGACTGTGGTCTCTGTGTGCTCTTAAGACAAATTGCACTTGATGCAGAGAGCTGCATCTGGAAACACTGTGTGTGTGTACTTGTCATCCTTCCAATGTACATCCCCCACTGGTGTTAATGGTGAGGAATGAGGTTCCTTGATTAATGGGCCAGAGGTGGGGTGCCACAGTGGAATCAATCAGATCAAGTTCTACAAGGCCATCCTTTAATTCTCCCTCTGCCCAAGCCTGTAGTGACCACATAAGCTAACCAGAATGGGTGGGGGAGGGGGGCATTTTTTGAGAAAGACAGTCCAATGCACTAGGTTCCCCAAAGAGGCCAATATGCATATCAGTGTCCTGGAAATGAGAGTGGTGATCTTAGCACTACATGCCTTCCAAGACTCTCTCCTTTCAGGATAATTGTGATTCAGATAGACAACATGTCAGTAGTCTGGTACATCAACAAACAAGGGGAACCAGGTCTCACATCTTGTGTCAAGAAGTCCTCAGTGTGTGCCAATGGGTGATCTCTTCCAACCACTTTCTGATAGTAATGCACATTATGGAGAAGTTCAATGTGATAGAAATTGAGCAGGTCCTTTCTACTACCTCACAAGTGGTGTCTCAACATGAAAGTGACAGAATTGATTTTCCATCAATGGGGCAGCCTTGTTGTGATCTTGTTTCTCCCCTGAACAACAACTGTAACAGCTTATTTGTCCTGACCCACCCACCAGGAGAATCACCGAGGGATGCTCTACCCCACAATTGGCCACAGCCTCCTCTATGCTTACCCACCAATTCCTCTAATTTCAGAACTTCTGCAGAAAACTGCCCACTTGAAGAGCAAAGTCATCTTCATTGCACCTTACTGGCCTCGGCAGATTTGGTTCAATGTCCTTTTATTTCATCTACTTTACCCACCTTGGATTCTGGTTCTAATTCCAGACCTACTCTCTGACCTGACATGCATGATTCATCCAGATATCTCACACTTCAAGCTAACAGCATGGCTTGTCCAATTCCATTAATAGCCAGACAACCGATGTTCTCTTCCCCTGTCCATCATATACTTTTATTTTCCCATAAACATTCTACAAGAAATCTTTACACAAGTAAATGGAAAAGGTCCATTTACTGGGCACAACAAAAACACATTGACCCATTCTCAGCTCCTGTACAAAGTGTACTTAAATTTTTGGCAACAATTCCTAAAGAGGGAATTAGTCCCTCAATGATTAAAGTTCAGTTAGCAGCAATCTTTAATTTTTATGTTGGATTTGAGAATTCTTCTGTGGCTTTGTCTAAACTTTGCAAAGCTTTTTTGAAAGTCATACTCCTGCTGAGACCTACATATAAAGATCCTACTCCAACATGGGATTTGAATTTGGTACTGCAGACCTTAATTCATTCTCCCTTTGAACCAACAGCTAAATGCAATATTAAGTTCCTGACCTGGAAAACTATCTTTCTAATGGCCATTACTTCTGCTAACAGAATTTCAGAACTTCAAGCATTGTCCTCTAAACCTCCATACTTGATCTTCCATAAAGATAGAGTCACATTATGTACCAATGCTTCTTTCCTTAATAAGTTGGTATTAGAATCCAGTATCAGTCAGTTCATTAATTTGCCAATTTTCTTAATTAAGTTTACAAACAAAAGTGAATATATGTTGCATTTATTAGATGTTCAACAATTACGTTTTCACTTACCTAGAACAAATGAAATTAGAAATTAGAAAGATCAAGTTTTTGTGTCCTTTGCAGATGCTAAATTGTGAAAATCAGTTGTAAAGGTAACCATAGTCAGATGGCTGAAGGATTGCATATCATTTTGCTACAACAAGTTAGGTCTAACCTCCTCAAAACCTTTAAGATCCCATTCAGCTAAGTCCACGGCAACTTCTTCAGTGTTTCTCTTTAGAGCTTCCATGTATCTACATATGCACAGCTGCAACCTTGGCCAATCCTCATACTTTTATCATTCATTACAAACTGGATCTAGTCTCAAGGGAAAGATCATCCTTTGGCTCAACTGTGCTCAGGAATATCCTTCCTTAGAGTCCACCTGGGATTTTAGATAACTGGGGACTCTGTCACAGCAGTTGAGGATAGAATGAAAATTGACAGCAGATAAAAAAACTTATGTACTTCTGAAATCCCCACTCTGGGCCAGTAATCAAGGAGCCTGAATCCTCACCACTGACACTGGAAAGAGACATTCACTTGGAATACAAATGGATACAGTATTTCCAGATGCAGACCTTTCCACATCAAGCACAATTTCCATTAAGTGCACGCAGGGAACACAATCAGCCAGGGGTCTGGGTTTCTCTCTGCTACAGAGTTAAGCCCTCAGCTGAGTGTAGACCCAAGTCCTCCACCACTCTCTCTTTGAAACCAGTGCTTCTGTAAGTAGCTGACACACATACTCTTTGAGATTTGATTCACACACATACACACACACACACACACACACACACACACACACACACACACACACACACACACACACGCACACACACACACACACACACACACACACACACACACACACACACACACACACACACACACACACACACACACACACACACACACACACACACACCTGGGAAAGGCTGGCACAGATTTATCTGCTGTGCCCCTTCTGCCCAGACTATAAGATAGTTATCCCTGCCACCAGATGATATAAAGCCAGATATCTAAGGCTCTTACAAGGGTTCCGAATTATACTTAGTGAAATTAATATTAGTACAAATGGTAATGTTGCCCAAACAGCCAGTCTTCAGGAGTGGCCACAATGTCACAAATAGATATAAGTACTCTCAAATGTTAAAATGTTCCATAAAGGAATCAGCCACAATGAAAGTTTAAGTATATTTAATAATAAATAATAAAAGCACATGAAATACAAAATATCTCTTTACAGTAAACACCAGAGTTTCATTCACAGGAAGTATTAAACATAACACAGCTGGAAAAATTCACAGTTACAGAAAAAACAATACTTAACTATCTTCACTATATTTTCCTGGCTGATCTAGAGAATTACTGTTACTACTTACTTAATAGAGCAAAGAAAAATGAAGTAGGTGAGGGATCCTTCTATGTCAGGTTTGAAGAAACAGACTGCCCTGAGACTTCTCAGCTAATATTGAAGCATTATTTCTGTACAGAATGACATCACATACATCTAATCATCTGGCTTCTGGTTCCCATGCAACCCTCTCTGCAAGGTTTTAGCACTTACATGTCAATGATACACACACACAAGAGTGTTCAGATCTGGTGCAGGTTCTGGGAGTCATAAAACAATTACAAACTTCTACTCCTCCTAGAAAGACTAACAAACCATGCTGCTTACAGACATTGCATCTCTGGCTTTATTCAAAATTGTCAGATAACATCTTTCTGGCCTAGGCCCAATAATTTAATTTCTTACTATTTTTAAAGTTTTGTAGATTGAGATTAACCTCTTCTCTTCCAGTATCCTCTCTTAAATAATGAAGGTACTGTTACTATTTTTATATATAAAGGCTTCAGGATTTTTAACTATTCTGCTGTGTAGGTGTCGGTTGCAGAAGGGTTTTAAGTTTGTGCCATCAAGGCAACCTTCTGTTGTTGACTTAATCACTGAACTCAAGTTGTTCAAAAGGAAACTCAACCTGACTTTGTATTCTACCCCTTCTACTTCCAACTTAGAGGGTTTAAGGATATGTAGTGTTTTTAATCCACCACTTCTACCCAGTATTGACGTTTTTGAGTGCTTATGTGAACACAGCATTAGGGAGTGATGTTTTAATAACAACCAACCCAGATTCTACAACTTGAACAATGCTGAGAGAAATGCATTGTTCACTTTGGCCAAGGACTCTAACATTCATATCATGAGTCCCGACAAAGGTAGTGGAGTTGTGATCATGGACAATAATTTGTATGCCTCTAAGATGTTTAAGTATCTTCACAATGGGGCATTTTTTGTTGAGATGTCTCTAAATGGGATCAATATAGCCTATCATGGCATTGATCTAACTGGAGGATATTTTCATCACATTTGACCTTCCCATTCATCTCAGGAAATTTCTTCACGTCCATAAACCTAGGGTTCTGGGAATGTTTGGTATCCCAGGTTACACAAATCTGTCAACAACCTATCACTAAGACCTATTGTTGCTTCTGGGGGATCTAAAACTGAGCCCTTGGCCAAATACATGGATTTCAGGCTTAAAACATTTTCTGTTGACAAAACTCATATTCTCAAAGATTCTTGGCATTTTCTGAAGGTGATATCTTCCATCCCCTATGCAGAAGAAGTTATTTTTATCACTATTGACATTAAGGATTTATTTTATGTTATTCTGCATATGGAGGGCATGGAACTATTTCACTATGCTATGTGCAAAGGATATTTCGTAGGTTTTGCAATGCATGGACCTTGTACTTGCTAATAACTTTGCTTATTTTGAGGGTGAGTATTTTAAGCAGTGTAGGGTGGTAGCCATGGGAGCAGCCTCAGCCTCCACCTTTGTAAACATGGTGTTGTGGTCATGGGAGACCACTAATGTGTTGAAGTCATCCTTTAATGCCTTTTAGAAATTGTATTTAAGGTATTTGGATGATATGTTTATTTTATGAAGTGGTAATAGTGAACAACTGACTGACTTTCTTGTGTTTCTTAACAGTACTATTGACTTTTTGGAATTTACTTGTCAGTATGATCACAAAGTGATTCATTTTCTTGACATTTTGTTTTATAAGAATTCTAGTAATCAGCGTTTTTTGTCTAACATTTTTAGAAAGGCTACCTACTCCAATTCCTTTTTGCACTTTGATAGCCAACATCCACTTTGGCAGAACCGCAACTCGGTCAAGGGACAATTAATCCGACTTAGTCATTTGGTTTCTGACAACTCTGTTTTTTTTGGAGGAGGTTCACAAAATGAATCATGTTCCTTGAAAGGGGATATCCTCAAGATAAGCTCGACTCTCTTGTGCAATATGTAACTGGTCTCAGACTACTAGATACAAATATATTTTGACAACTGAGAATACTGTTGCAGTTGGTGGTAATGATGTGACACAGACCTCCCCTTCTTCATCCAATGACCTTTCTAGAACCCTGGTTCTACCATATAGCAGGGGTATTGACAGCTTTAGGTCTGATATTACTAAACATTGGCCCACTATGTTCCCTTGTGTGGGGCTTGGGATAGGTTGGGCACCTCCCCCAGTTTCGTATTCAAGAACAATAGGAATTTGAAGAGTATTTTTGAATGGCAAGGTAACAATTGTGATAAATTTATGAACCGATGGGAGAGGAAAAAGTGTGGTTCCTGCAGATGATGTAGGTTCATGATGGAGGACTCCAGTATAGAGATTCATGGTTTTCCAGAACTTATTTTAGTCAAGGTTGGTACAATTGCAATTCAAAGGGTGTAGTGTACATTGCCCTATGTGCGTCTTGCCCATCTTTTCATGTGAGCAAGACTGTAGGCCCTTTGAGGGTACGTATGTACCAGCATTTGTACGCTATTTGAAGGGTCAACCACACTAATGCTTTGTACAAGCACGGTTTGCAGTGCCAAGATTTTAAAAAATATTCTTTTTCCATTTTGGAGCAGGTTGAGCAGAAACTGTTGGGTGAGGACTGGGAGAACTTGCTTGAATGAAGGGAATTTTACTGGCAGATTTTGTTGAATTTCACCAGTCCCACAGGTATTAATGATATGATCTCTTTAAAACCTGTTTTAAAAGTGAGATCATTTTGTATAAGTTAATTAGATTTTTCATATTCCCATTTTTATGGGTATCTTATTGGTCATTCTTAAAAATGTATTAACAATGACATTTTCATGTAATGTAATATTTTTCTTTCATGTATTAAATTTATGATATAAATTTTTAGATTGTTTAAGTATTAATAGTTTTACCACATGTATTTTCATTATTTGGTTTAGTTGGCAGCTTTTAATCTTTATGCGTACCACTTTAAGAAATTGAAGAGCCTTTTAGGTGCCATATTTAAGCAAATGTTATATAAGGGGCTTTTTTATGCACTTTATATGTTTCAGATGAATTTCGACATTTATTTAAATAAAAGCGCTTAATCATTTTGTAGTTTTGTAATAAAATCTGGTGGGTACGTCCCGAGCAGCATGTTTTTGTTTTACTGGTTTTTAAGTACGCTGCCTGTTGTTTTTTGTTTACTACATTTCAACAGTTACAATAATGCCTGTATATTTCTTTTTTCCAGCTGGGCACATTGGCTTCTTCATTAGGATTTGTATAGTAGTCTTTTATACCTTATGTAAAGCAGCAAACAAGACCTGAGGGAGGTTAGGCATTGGTGAATTATGGGTAAAGGAGTGACTCAAGAGCTTTTCAGAGGCCACAAGCTATAGTAATGGCCGGGATGGGTCAGAGGATCAGATCCGAACCAAACAGTTGAGGAAAAATGAAAATGGATAACACAGATGGAATGTTACGGTAAGAGTATAACTTTTTTATAGGACTTACTTTGGAAATTAGATGGGAACTTTTAAATTTATTTCTGTTTAAATTATTAAATGCAATTTCTTTCTTCTAGTGTGGTGTATTTAATAGTTTTAGGGTAGTGAATTCTTTTATTGCATGTTTTGTTTGGCTTTTAGTTGGTATGTTATGGAAATAGCAGTATAGATAGGAATAGTTTTGTAGCATGCATTTTTTAATTTTTGTTTATACTGCTTAGTTTAAGTTTTTGCTGGATTTAGATAGGATAGTACATTATTTACATATGCTTAGTTTTGTGCTTACAATTTGTTATTGAATGTAGAGACTGCTTAGTTTTGTTTAAATTAGATTCAGCCATTTATATCAGAGGCTGAATGATGATAAATGTTTTGATAGTGTGGGTAAAGTCATGATAAATGCCTGTTGACATGGGTAGAGTGCTGATAAAAACAAAGCTGTGCTACTATACCAGATATTTTCACACTCTGGTATGAGAGTGTGGTTGAGATAAATATCAGCTGTAGTCATAATATAATCCTTTTTCCTTACCTACATTAAAACCTAATTTGCCAGAATCAGAAAATGATCAAATTGTTTTATTTTTGCTGTATATTTCCTTTTAAATTTATGCACTGATAAAGACTGATTGACATTTCATTATAATTGGTAATCTTTGCAAATTTTCCATATAATCCGGTCATTCAAATAAACTATAAAAAGAACATGTGCCACTTACATATCATCAAATTATGGTTCTTCAATGAAAATATATGAATTAGATTTTTATTAATACTATAATGTATTTGTCATATTTTGAACTATGCCAAATGAAGGTATGCATGTAATGAAGTACAAAGATTATAGCGGAGACTATCAGCCAGACTCAGTTGCCCCACCAATTCCATAGATAACTTTGGGCTATACTCAGAACAGGCAATGAGATTCAACCATCAGCCAGACTCAGTTGCCCCACCAATTCCACATATATGTCTGGGCTATACTCAGAATAGGTAATAAGATACAACCATCAGACAGACTCAGTTGCCCCACCAATTCCACATATATGTTTGGGCTATACTCAGAATATGTAATAAGATACAACTATCAGCCAGACTCAGTTGCCCCACCAATTCCACGTATATGTTTGGGCTATACTTAGAATATGTAATAAGATACAACCATCAGCCAGACTCAGTTGCCCCACCAATTCCACATATATGTTTGGGCTATGCTCAGAATAGGTAATAAGATACAACCATCAGACAGACTCAGTTGCCCCACCAATTCCACATATATGTTTGGGCTATGCTCAGAATAGGTAATAAGATGCAACCATCAGTCAGGCTCAGTTGCCCCACCAATTCCACATATATGTTTGGACTATACTCGGAATAGGTAATAAGATACAACCATCAGGCAGACTCAGTTGCTCCACCAAGTCCATAGCTAAGTTTGGGCTGTACTCAGAGTAGGTAATGAGATTCCATAAAGAATGTTATGGAATATCAGTACCTGGCTTGGTGAGAGTCGCTTAATTTCAGTACATCAAGGTATAAACCTACATATTGTTTCATCATTAAGATATGATCAGAAGTTTACACGAGATGACACAGAATCAAGAAGTTATCAGACAGCTGCTCAGCATTGCATACATAGAAAAACAAGTTTACATTTAACAGATATAGCTCGGATGATCTAAGTAAAGAAAAACATATGCATTTAAGAATCTGAAAGCTCAATTTACATGATTATAGCATAATTGTAGCAAAAGAAAAATGTCAAAATAAATAAATAAAATAAAGCAAATTACACATGGAAAATAGCATCATTGTAGCAACAGGAAAATGTCTAAATAAATAAAAAAAAATAAAATAAATTATGACTGGAAAAATTACAAGGGGCAGAAGGACACTTTCTCCCTTGCTGAAGAAATACATCTGTTCTATATATGCTAGCCCCATGTCAGTTATGCTGTACATTTATGTTCAAAAATATCAAATGTGTGTAGAGTGTCCTTGCGTAGGTTAGCAT
>NW_025048946.1:0-41090 GCF_019279795.1 Protopterus annectens | reverse complement strand
GTTTTCTGTACTGCACTGTAAATGTATTCTGTCCTTCCCTTCTCCCTCTTCTTATTGCTGTTTCTGTACTGCACTGTAAATGTATTCTGTCCTTCACTTCTCGTCTTCTTATTGCTCTTTCTGTACTGCACTGTAAATGTATTCTGTCCTTCCTTCTCCCTCTTCTTATTGCTGTTTCTGTACTGCACTGTAAATGTATTCTGTCCTTCCCTTCTCCCTCTTCTTATTGCTGTTTCTGTACTGCACTGTAAATGTATTCTGTCCTTCCCTTCTCTCTTCTTATTGCTGTTTCTGTACTGCACTGTAAATGTATTCTGTCCTTCCTTCTCCCTCTTCTTATTGCTGTTTCTGTACTGCACTGTAAATGTATTCTGTCCTTCCCTTCTCCTCTTCTTATTGCTGTTTCTGTACTGCACTGTAAATGTATTCTGTCCTTCCCTTCTCTCTTCTTATTGCTGTTTCTGTACTGCACTGTAAATGTATTCTGTCCTTCCCTTCTCGTCTTCTTATTGCTGTTTCTGTACTGCACTGTAAATGTATTCTGTCCTTCCCTTCTCCCTCTTCTTATTACTGTTTCTGTACTGCACTGTAAATGTATTCTTCTTATTGCTGTTTCTGTACTGCGCTGTAAATGTATTCTGTCCTTCCCTTCTCCCTCTTCTTATTGCTGTTTCTGTACTGCACTGTAAATGTATTCTGTCCTTCCCTTCTCCCTCTTCTTATTGCTGTTTCTGTACTGCACTGTAAATGTATTCTGTCCTTCCCTTCTCCCTCTTCTTATTGCTGTTTCTGTACTGCACTGTAAATGTATTCTGTCCTTCCCTTCTCGTCTTCTTATTGCTGTTTCTGTACTGCACTGTAAATGTATTCTGTCCTTCCCTTCTCCCTCTTCTTATTGCTGTTTCTGTACTGCACTGTAAATGTATTCTGTCCTCTTATTGCTGTTTCTGTACTGCGCTGTAAATGTATTCTGTCCTTCCTTCTCCCTCTTCTTATTGCTGTTTCTGTACTGCACTGTAAATGTATTCTGTCCTTCCCTTCTCTCTTCTTATTGCTGTTTCTGTACTGCACTGTAAATGTATTGTGTCCTTCCTTCTCCTCTTCTTATTGCTGTTTCTGTACTGCACTGTAAATGTATTCTGTCCTTCCCTTCTCCCTCTTCTTATTGCTGTTTCTGTACTGCACTGTAAATGTATTCTGTCCTTCCCTTCTCCCTCTTCTTATTGCTGTTTCTGTACTGCACTGTAAATGTATTCTGTCCTTCCCTTCTCCCTCTTCTTATTGCTGTTTCTGTACTGCACTGTAAATGTATTCTGTCCTTCCCTTCTCCCTCTTCTTATTGCTGTTTCTGTACTGCACTGTAAATGTATTCTGTCCTTCCCTTCTCGTCTTCTTATTGCTGTTTCTGTACTGCACTGTAAATGTATTCTGTCCTTCCCTTCTCCCTCTTCTTATTGCTGTTTCTGTACTGCACTGTAAATGTATTCTGTCCTTCCCTTCTCCCTCTTCTTATTGCTGTTTCTGTACTGCACTGTAAATGTATTCTGTCCTTCCCTTCTCCCTCTTCTTATTGCTGTTTCTGTACTGCACTGTAAATGTATTCTGTCCTTCCCTTCTCCCTCTTCTTATTGCTGTTTCTGTACTGCACTGTAAATGTATTCTGTCCTTCCCTTCTCGTCTTCTTATTGCTGTTTCTGTACTGCACTGTAAATGTATTCTGTCCCTTCCTTCGTCCTCTTCTTATTGCTGTTTCTGTACTGCACTGTAAATGTATTCTGTCCTTCCCTTCTCCCTCTTCTTATTGCTGTTTCTGTACTGCACTGTAAATGTATTCTGTCCTTCCCTTCTCCCTCTTCTTATTGCTGTTTCTGTACTGCACTGTAAATGTATTCTGTCCTTCCTTCTCCCTCTTCTTATTGCTGTTTCTGTACTGCACTGTAAATGTATTCTGTCCTTCCCTCTCTCTTCTTATTGCTGTTTCTGTACTGCACTGTAAATGTATTCTGTCCTTCCCTTCTCCCTCTTCTTATTGCTGTTTCTGTACTGCACTGTAAATGTATTCTGTCCTTCCCTTCTCCCTCTTCTTATTGCTGTTTCTGTACTGCACTGTAAATGTATTCTGTCCTTCCTTCTCCCTCTTCTTATTGCTGTTTCTGTACTGCATTGTAAATGTATTCTGTCCTTCCCTTCTCCCTCTTCTTATTGCTGTTTCTGTACTGCACTGTAAATGTATTCTGTCCTTCCCTTCTCCCTCTTCTTATTGCTGTTTCTGTACTGCACTGTAAATGTATTCTGTCCTTCCCTTCTCTCTCTTCTTGCTGTTTCTGTACTGCACTGTAAATGTATTCTGTCCTTCCCTTCTCCTCTTCTTATTGCTGTTTCTGTACTGCACTGTAAATGTATTCTGTCCTTCCCTTCTCCCTCTTCTTATTGCTGTTTCTGTACTGCACTGTAAATGTATTCTGTCCTTCCTTCTCCCTCTTCTTATTGCTGTTTCTGTACTGCACTGTAAATGTATACTTCTTATTGCTGTTTCTGTACTGCACTGTAAATGTATTCTGTCCTTCCCTTCTCCCTCTTCTTATTGCTGTTTCTGTACTGCACTGTAAATGTATTCTGTCCTTCCTTTCTCCCTCTTCTTATTGCTGTTTCTGTACTGTGCTGTAAATGTATTGTGTCCTTCCCTTCTCCCTCTTCTTATTGCTGTTTCTGTACTGCACTGTAAATGTATTCTGTTCTTCCCTTCTCCCTCTTCTTATTGCTGTTTCTGTACTGCACTGTAAATGTATTGTGTCCTTCACTTCTCCCTCTTCTTATTGCTGTTTCTGTACTGCACTGTAAATGTATTCTGTCCTTCCCTTCTCCCTCTTCTTATTGCTGTTTCTGTACTGAGCTGTAAATGTATTCTGTCCTTCCTTTCTGTACTGCGCTGTACATTTACTCTGTCCTTTCCTTCTCTTGTCATTTCTCTCTCAGGTCCTTCTTATCCCTTTTTTCCATCTCATTTTTCTTATTTTTGCACTCTTGTTCATTGCATCAGGCCTTTATTGCAGCTTTTCATCCTGTTTTGTTGTCTTTCTACTATACTTCCTCTACCTACTATCTAGTTTTGTTCTTCACTAAATAACAATCCGATTTTTACTGCACTTGTTTTATCTGAAGAATGTACGCTACTTTTCTCTCTTTTTTCTAGTCTTTCCATGTCCACCCATTCCTTTATCTGTTTAGTTCTGATTATGTTAATTGACCTTTCTTGGGCTTTTTTTGTAACTTTACCTGCAGTTTACATTAAATGTCTCTCTTACCAGTACTATCTCTCAGTCTCCTCAATGTTTCACATTGCTCTCAAAGAATGCTTTATAAAAAACTTTCTCATCCCTTTGGTGCAGCTATTATTTCCTGATTCCCACAATTTCCCTTCTATTCTTTTTCCTCTCATTACCTGTGTTTTACAATAACTTCTAGTTTCCAATTCATTTTCTAACCTTACTCTTTTTAGATTACAGCCACTCCTTTCTTCCTCCTCTGAATGTGTTCCACATGTGGTATTCATTCATTATTATGGCCCTCTTTTTTTTCCTTTTGGTTCTTGTACTAGGACTAAAATTTCACTGTTTTGTTTTACTCTCTACTTTTTTGTATCGTTTTCTGCTATTGTCTCCTTCTGCTTATGTCTCTAAGCCCTTATTTTGTTGGATACCTTACATTTCCTCCTGTCCTTGGGCATAAGCCATGCCTACACTCATCCTATTTGTTGACATGCTTCATTTGGCTTCAGTCCTCTGTTGAGTTTTGCCCCTTTCTTCTTCTTTTTTATTTTTCATTCCCCTTCTGACTCCATTGTCATTTATCATTTTAAATGCTTCCTTTTTTTTTTAACATGTGCTTTCTTCCTCTGGTCCCCGTCTCGCCCTTCTTTCTCATCATTCCATTCATCCTATCACTGTAGTCTCCTTACTATCCTTACCCTGAGCTTGTCACACATTTTGTCCGTACTGTTTCTTCCTATTCCTCATTTGCCCTTTGGTGTGTTTCATTAATCAGCTTCTATGCTGATGGCTGTCACGTTCCTTCCTTCATTTGTATCTTCTGTTATCATTCCTCTACATATTTTTCTGTTCTCTCTCTCTCATTGTACTTCTTTACTCCTTACACCTTCCCTCCCTTCTCTCATTTTTCTATTAGCCTCCCATTACATTATCCTGCTCTGTTTCTCTCCACCTTTTCACTGCTACCCATGTCACTGGGTTAAACCTCTCACATTCTTTCTTTCCCCATTCTGTCTTATCCACTGATGCAATTTCTTTTATTTTGTTTGTACCATTACCCTTCTCCTCCCATCTGCACTGTTATGGTATGTTTTTTAAGGAAAAAAATGGTTTGTTATATGTTCTATCCAAACCCCCTTCTTCAATCACTTGAACTCTAACATTACCCTTGTTTTACATTTTGGTGACCCCCCCCCTCCATCTTCACCTACCGTGTTGCCTTTCGTTGTGTTTCCTTAAGTTTCTTTGGAAAGCATATTCCATTTGTGCATTTTCAAGCAATGGGTAAACCTTGCTACTCATAACAACATTTTTTTCAGTAAGCCCACAAGCCATTTTATTTTGTCTTAATTGTTTTCTCCCCTTTGACTTCGTCTTTTTGTTTTCCATCCTGTTGCTTTGAATTTAGCTCATACAGTCACAAGACACAAATGTCTCACATTTCCCTTACCTTGGCTTATCTTGGTCCGGTTGCTGTAGTCTTTTAATATCAACATTTTTCTTGTCACCACTTTAATCATCATCTTTCCATTATATTTGTCTGGGGTAGTGCCCTCATCTGTCTCAGATAATAATGTTCACCCTGTTTAAATCTTCCATGGCTTCCGGGTACCATTATCATCCAATGGTTGTCTTTATTCCTTTGTGATGTATGGCTTCCGGGTACCTTTATCATCCAATGGTTGTCTTTATTCCTTTGTGATGTTATGCTTCTCTCTTTCCACATGCCTTCCAGCTGGTTCCTTATGTTCTATCCTGCTCCTCCTGTCACTAGTTTGTGGGTCACTGTTCTTCTAACACTGTGATCCTCTTGTGCTCATCTTCCTACTTTTCAGTCTTTCTTGTATTTTGTCTGTCCTTAAAAGCATGTTTATTCCTTTGTTCAGTTAACTACTGCCCTTTATGCATACCTTCCACTTGTCCCTGGTTTTGAGGATTATGTATGAACTTGGCGTGATTATTTTTTTTAGAACATTAGTATGTTCATAGGTTCGTAAGTGCATGCTAGGCCAGTGATGACTAAGGTCTTTATAATCCAAAGTTTTAAGTTTTAGACATGTGTATGTATATGTAAATATATATCTATATATATCTATATATATATATATATATATATATGTGTGTGTGTGTGTGTGTGTACAAAGACACACACATATATATATATATATATATATATATATATATATATATATATATATATATATATATATATATACACACACACACACACACACACACACACAGGTCCCTATCAGTTGATTGTATTTTCAGAAATTCATTTGGTCGAGACCATATGATCGAGTTTTTGAAAACCTGAACTTTTGAATGAAAATCGGGGTACAGCGTGGATCTCGAAATTTACCCTTTTCTTCACTGTTTTGTGTTTTTTTATTTTTTGATGCTTTAGTTTTTGGAAACTCAATCATATCATCTCAACCATATGAATTTCAAGTTTCTGAAATTCGATCATCTAACACAGACCCAGATATATATATATATATATATATATATATATATATATATATATATATATATATATATATAGGGAGTGATTTTTGGTTATGGCAATTTACTGGCTGCTTCTGTCCATCAGAGAACAGAGGTGATTTTCTGATTTTCCATCCACTAGTCCAATTTACACTTAAACAGTGTTAGGAAGGGACTTTGGTTCACATGGATGAGCAGTCTATTCAAGAGAATGGGAATTCTTAGACTGAGATACATCTCTCTCTCTCGCTCTCCAACATCTCCTGTTTCTTTTGCAAGCAAAAATTAGGTTTTTGGCTCTATTAGATCTAATGCTGTTTGTTTTGTAGACGTACAAAAGGTTCATCAGAAGAACGGGGTCCAAGGAAGCCTTATAAGCCGGGATTTGATCTCTTCTCACTAGTGTGTAGGAAATTGAGTATAGAGTTAGGGTTTCTAGGTCCAAGACAGTCATTGTTGCACTGTATTCAGCATTCATCAGCCCTATCATCAGGTACAATGCTCACTTTGGCATTTACCTAACCAGGTACATCCAACATTTGGAACTTCCACAGGAGTTTCCTTACTAAAATAATAAAGGGCATAAGTAACATGTGCTATGCAGACCACCTCAACATCCTATCCCTGCATTCTGTCTCCTACAGGCTGCTGAGGTGAGATCTATTCCTGGCATAAAAGGCATTGACATACCCCACCCTGATGGACATCCTGCATATCTGCAAAACAAACATCACCAGAATTAGCCTTTCTAAAGACTTAAACCTTGCCTGTGCTATAAATAGGACTTGTTGGAGAGACAGGCATATATCCCAGAGACTAGCCCTTGTCTGGAACAGGCTCCCCATCCATGTGAAGCAGAGCTCCTCCCTAACCCAGTTCAAGTGTAACTTGGATGATTGGATGGGAACACAAAATTCATCCCTGCTTTAGCACCTATGTCTCTAATGGACACAGAAAGCCTGTAAATGGTTCATCTCTCAAAGCACTGCTTACACTTATCAAGGTTATGAGAACTTGTCAGAGATTTAGGATGCATGGCTAGGCTTAAAAAGGACCTCATGGTCATTAGCCTAGTAAACACCTATAAACCTGGGTGATCTGAATAGGACACTGTATTTACGCCTTGTATTCTTTTTGTAAGGAACCTTTGTGGGTGTACCAGCTGCTGCATGTGTCTGGTCAGGTACCAATTAAAGTGGGCATTTTACAATATGATGGGTATAATGAGGGCCAAGTAAAGTGGTATGGTGACTTGGCTGGCCTAGAAGCCATGCAACATAAAACGACTTTCTTACTACCTTGGACATATGGCACATGAAGACAGAGTTCCAGATCCCTGACTAGTGAGGCAATCTTAGGGTTGTTTTGTATATGAAATAGTTTCCTCTGGTGGCCAACTTCCCAAAATGTACTATAATGCATTTCTTATCACTGAGTTTGTGATCATCTGCAGACTTGGTCAACCAGAGGAATTTGACTTCAGAGAAGTACATGCCAAAGAGGAGAGTCCCAACACGGAACTCTAAGGGTCTCCACTGATGACCAGCCTCTTGTGAAGGTGGTCTCAGTGATCCTAACCTCCTGAGTTCTATCCATGAGCCAGATGGATATCCATTGTGTTATGTAGGAGTTTATGGCTAATCGCATATGTTTGTTAGCAATGCTTGAGTGGGGTATTGTATCAAATGGCTTAGTGAGATCAAGGTAGGCAGTATCACAGTTTTACCCTCACCCATTGCCTGGTAACTTTTTTAAGAAGGTCACCAGGTTCAGTAGGCATGACCATCCTTTGGTGAAGACAAACTGGGATGGTTCCTGAGTTTAGAGGTCCCCAATGTCTCTGTTGATCATTTCCATAATAATTATTTCCATTGCAAATAAGACTAATGGGCCTGTTGTTTTCAGGATCTGTTAATGGCCTGCCTTTATGAAGGTGGATGGCTGTTGCAGTCTTCCATTCTCATGGCAAAATATCTGTTTTGAAACTAGCTAGATATGGTACAGGATTTTATCTGAGGTGATCTACACATGGAGAAATTCCCAGTGCACCATCCTGTTTGAACAACCTAGAGGTATTGATGTATACTGAGACACCACCCCTGTCTATGTAGGTACTGGTCTAAAAGTGTGGAGGGCACTGAAATCTTGCCTTTCCGGATTATTCTCTGTGGCTTTAAATCTTGTCTCTGTAACTGTGCAGATGTCTATATTCTTAAGGGTGAGCAGGGCTTACAGGGAGGGCATTTTATTGTTTAGGCTCCTGGCATTGAGTAGTAACACACTTTGAGGTTCATGTGAGTTGATTTTGCTGTGCCAGTAGATTTTGTCAATTTGGCATTGCCTAAAAAAGGCTCTATGAGGCTGGATAAAGTTTAAACCAGTACTCACAAGCCTAAAATGAAGAGGTGTAGACCATCCCTGTCAAAGCAATGTAGTCTGATAACTATGTCCCCTCATGTTGACAAATATCAGATCCCCTTGGAATGGGGGGTTTCAACCAGTGTGCCGAGAGGTTGACAGGTGTGTTGCAAATTTTTTTTAAAACATGCCTACTGTCTTCAGACAAATGCATTACTTACTCCCACACTTTAGTGCAGTCTTTTCTTTATAAAGAATTCTGTTACCAAACACATCTAATATATTGGAGATGCATTTGCAGATTGCAATGGCTTGATCTTTTTTTTTTTTTTTTTTACGATCCTCCTCCAACTACATCGTCACTGAATTAGGCGCATTGGTTAGTGCTGGATATTGTAGGATGAAACTGTGATCAGTGAGCAGTGAAAGTCTACTGGCTCTAATAACTCTAATTTTTGACCAGATTTTGGACCAAGGGACTTTGCAAAAGGGTGTGCATAGAAACTGCCAATGCAAGCCAGTGATTCTGTATTAAGGTAATAAAATTCTTTTCTTTTACAAGAAGTACTGGCATACCTCTTAACCTCTTATAATAGATTTTGCATTAGCAAACGTTTTCTACAGGATATGAAGTCTGAAACTCAAATGTCAGCCATTGTTTTTCTTCAGTCCTCCATGATTTGCAGTACCTGTGCCAATGTGTATGTATTTTAAGTAACAGTGTGTATGTATATGCATCTGTTATTTTCTATCTGTGTGTGAATGGAGAGTGAGAGAGAAAGAGAGTGAACAGTAGATGAGAAGGCAAGAGAGATGGATGTGAGAGAATTGGAGAGGTGAATAAGATTGTGAAGTGGAAGATTAACCAGTTAACAATTAAGTACCCAAGCAGCAATTATCAGTTAATGCATTTTCATCAACCTTTACATTAGCAACCTTTTAGAATCTTTTCTTTTAAGTCAATATAAACAAAATCTAATTTGTGACCTTTAACTAGTTTTTCTTTCAAAGACAGGCCTTGTTCAGATCTGAGCACTTACACAAGACATAGTTTTTTAGGGGTGTCCAAACACAATTTAGGCTTATCAGGTTTCTGTGTTTTATTCTGATGTGGATGTTCAGTAGGGGGTTTTGTTTAGTTTTAGATTTAACAATATATTTTTATGAATTGATTTATCCAACTTTTGAATTTAAAAGTTTTAAAATTATGCATTCTACACACACACACACAATAGAACAACAAGCACACACACAACACACACACACACACACACACACACACACACACACACACACACACACACACACACACACACAAACACACACACACAATAAAAGCAATTCAATCAATTTTTATGTATTTATTTAAAAGCTATCATTATAACATTATATCATGAGATATTTGTGAATTAGTTCATTGTAATTAGTTCATGCATGTCATGAGATGAAAAAGGTTGACAAGAATTTAAAATGAGAATCCAAGCACAGTGTGTTGTCATCATCATCAGTTTTTCATTCTCATCTCATCCTCAGGTAATATCCTGCTCCCTGAGAGGTACATACTGCATCTTCCATAATATCTCTACATTCACAGAGATCTCTTCATATCAGTTCATTTACACGTCCAATGAAACGATATTGATCATTAACACTAATGGGACATTAACTAATCCTATACGTTAAATTTGTATGTACTTCTGTCATCGTTTATCTTATGTACGGCTCAAGGTAGGAGACTGACGCTCTTTTCTCTTATTCTCCTTCTTCAGGTCCAGAAGTCCCTTCTTACAATGTCCTGAGAAGTGTGTTTGTTTGCCTTGTGTGTTTGCTTGCCTTACACAGTTTGTATTTGGTGCTGCATTGAGGGTGACTGCATACGTGGTGTCAGGTATTCCTTTAGTTGAGTGCTTTTGGGTTTGTTGAGGATATGCTTTGCCAATGAGCTGTTGTCATACACACAGAGAAGAAAAAAGATCAGCACAAGTTGTTAGGATAGTAAGAGGAATGACGATCTTCAAATATGACCCATGGAAGGAGGAAGGAGGCGGGACTAAGCAGCTCCCATGAAGCCCCAAATGTTCTTTTGTTATACATAAAATAATCTTTTTTTCAGCAGTTAAGGCAAAGGTATGCCTTTTTTTTTTTTCACCAGAGTTCATGGCAGTAAGACTTTCTGGGAAATGTGGGTGAAGAGAACAGATTCAGAAGAGGGTGGTGATTACACGAGAAAAATGTATATATGCCCTACAGCTGGTAAGTAGTACAAATTTAGATCTGATTTCAAAAAAAAAGCCGATCATTGAATTAATAAGCACTGTATAAGGTAAGCCAAGAGGTAAGTAATGCTGCCAGGTTTTAAAGGCTAATGCACATATATGATATTGATATTGATATCAACATATCTTAAGAAAATTTTTTTTTATAGATATGTTGTTCACTATATCATGTTGTGTTAAAATAAAATGAAGGGCTGTAACTGTATATACTAGTACTTCTCCTCTCTGGTTATTCTATTTAATTTCATTGAAGACAGTATTTTCTGTATTAGATGGAGTTTATTTAGGAGGAAGCTATACAAGAATGTTAATTTAGAATGCTAACACTGGCCACATTAAGTTTATTGGAATGGAAGCTCAGATTAATTTCTGGTAGCATTGTGGCTTATCTGGGGCTAGGTAAATAATTTTGTTAACTGGCAGAAAACCTAAATGGTGATATGTAGAATATTTTTTTTATTTTTTATCATTTGTTTTGTGTTTTTAGAATTATTATTTTAAAGCTTTCATTACACAATATATCTGTATCTGGAATATCAAAAGTCTGCTGTGTTGTTGTTGTTTGTTTAAACTTATTTGAAAAAACTTCTTTTTTTTAGCAGGACTGCATAAACTAATAATAAACCAGGCTGAAAGTACTTTCTAATATAGCAATTTGGGTCGAGAGGTGGGTGCTGTAGCATATATGTATGCGCTCTGACAGGTGAACACATTATATACACATACAATGATTTAAAGTATATTATACTTTCTGAAAACTGACATCACTGAAAAGTGCTTTTTTTATATACTAGTTATAATAGAAGGGAAAGGACGGACAGCATTACAGGATTGCTAACATGTTTAAAAGCCATGATAAAGACAACTTGTTAATCAAGTCTAACACACTTATGTTGTAACAATTTCAATTATTTTTATATATTGTTCACATGGTTTATTTTTTGTACAGCTGTGCTGATTTCATTGTCAGGGTAATATAGTCACTGCAGAAAATGTAGGAGGCTAATTGTCTATGTAAATAGGGCTGGTAGGGGGGCACTATGTTCAGCAAATGTGTCAAGTTATTGAGGTGGGGGAATCAATAAAGAACCATGCTGGCTCTGACACTTGCATAACTCAGGAACCATCGAAGGCTCTGACAGTCAGGAACAGACCATACGACCCAAACCTATGTTACAGACAATGACCAGGCAGGAAGGAGGGAGGGAGGGAGAGATGAAACTGAATGATGTGTGGAATTTTAGGAGGTGGAGGGGGCAATGATTCTTCTGTTATGGAATATAGGAGGTTTATATCACTGCAACAAGAAAGATGGTCTACTAAAAAAAGTCGTAAAAAGGCAACACTATTTTCCTATAGGAACTAAAAGTGAAGAAGTCTGAGATGATGGAAATGGGGAAGGGGTAGTGAGTTATATTTGGATGCATTTATTTTAAAGGTGGAAGAAACAGAGAAGTGTTAGTCATTATATGGAAAACTTTACACCCAAGTGGTCAGTATGTGGGACTGGATGGTAATGGTAGGTGTGGGGGATACTAGGAATCCTATTTACAGATAAAGACTGGAAAATGAGCTGACTGTCTGGTCGTAATATGGACTATCCTCAGGTCTTAATCGATTTCTGTGAGCAATGGGGGAGGTTCACCCCACAGAGCATCTGGCGAATTACTTTAGGTGATTTTAGTGATGTTTTAAATCATAAGCTGGACCGGGAGTTTGACAAACTGTAACCATTTAAAAGAACAAAATACATCTTACTAGGGTAGGTAATTGAGAAAGGCTGGGTGGCATTAGGAAGAGACAAGGTTCCTATCCCTGGAGACTGGGAAAAGAAGTTATGGGTTCATGATACGAAGGGAAGTGTGTGTGCATGGACATTAATTATATGTTGCAATTCATTTACAGTTACACAGTGGTGGGATGAAATTAACTGCACATTAAGGGTTGTACAAATGAATAAGGATATGTAATGGAGAAGGATGGGACAGGTTGTAGTGAATGATTATGAGTCTCACTTAGGATCCCTAGAAAAAATGTACCGAATAGCAATGAAAGAGTTGCAGAAAAGATACTGTGAAATGTAGTCCATGATGGCAAGAATCAGAGATTTTGAGACCACATCTGCATAACAAGGCAGAGCAAGGACAACACATTTTAGTAACTGACAGGAGAAAAATTAGGAAGGTTATTGGCTTGGAAGTTATTGGACAAGTGAAAGGTATTTAATTGTGACATTTTGAAGATTTGAAGACAGAGCAGTATATGACAGAGCAAGTATCCATGTGGTCACTGAAGGCTTTTGTAGGGAAGTAGACCATTATGGGGTATAATAAGCCGACCGGCTTTGCATGTCTGTAGACACCTATACCAAAAGGTGAATGGCAAGTAGCTTTTGAAGATAACTTGATGTCTTAGATTTGTGAGAAGGCAAGGCCAATAATTAAGGAAAAGTTAAGAGGGCTAATGTACTGGTAGTGGGAAATGTATTTGCAGAATCCACAACCCACCACTTAAAGCAGGCAGTTAAGGGAGAGAATAAAATAGGTAAGGGCAGAATGTAAGGTACAGTTTGAAAGGATGGATAAGAATTTTGGAGGCATATAGAGGTATACTGGTAGAATTCTGGAAGATATCTGGATCAATGGGGTTTTGTCATCAGGAATTCAATGAAGGTGAGCATCTGGAACAATGATGTAGTGAAGATGGAAGCACAAGTTGTGTTTTGAAGAAGGCAGTAATAGCCTTTGTCAAAGTGTTACAGGTAATTTTGCACCTGGTTGGAAAGGAGCTAGATATTTTCTTTGTGCCATGAAAAAGTCTCAGGGATAAGTAAGCTCTGCAAAAATCTGAAAGGTTAATGAAGGAAGGGCTAAAAGTGGATGAAAATAGTTGGCTTGTGCTTCTTTCATTGTTTTCATATCACTGGTTTTGATGTTTATTTTTAGGAAAAGGCAGGGATAGGACAATACAGGCTTGTTACAGGAAGAAGAACATACAGCAGTTTGTGTGAATTTCAGAATGGAGCCTTGTTAATAGAAGGTTTTAGGTAGGTTCATGGAGTGATATCTCTTAGGTCCTCCTTGCTCGGGGAATGCAGGGTGCATAATTTGATCCCTTCTCTGACAGACATGCCAAATAAGGTTCATTTGCCAATGACCCATATGGGAATGAGTTAACTGATGCTGCTTATAGTTTTCTTTCATGAGATAGCAGAGCTTCCCAGATGGGATGGGGGGGGAGGTGGGCTTTTGTATAAACTTGCGTAATCCATGCTTGTTGTTTATTAACTATAGTCATGAAAGAATTAATGCATTTTGGGGGATGAAGTAAGCCCCTTACTACATGGGAGCTGTAATTACATCCCTGGGTATGATTATGTTTAAGGCTATGCTCTGCCACCAGTGAGAGAATGCCTTGCTGATTTAGATGGAAATGTATAAGGAGAAATTATGCTCCCCAATAATAATTAAGGGGGACTTGGATAAGTCAAAATTGCAGAGTTATTAGACTAAAATACTACTACTATTAAAAAAAAAAACATTCCCCAGAATTAAACATTACACGGATTCTTAACTTGAAAGATCTAACTCAGCATGTTGTCATCTAGTATGGACACGCAACACTTCATGATAACAATATTAAATTCCCCCGTTATATCTAACGTCTGAATGCAATTCAAAAAAAGAAAGAAAGAAATTAAAGAAAAACATTCTCACACAAAAATACAAAAATGAAAAAGAGGCCTTCTACTAATAAAACTGAAAAAGTGGTTATTCTCTAAACTCCATCCACTAGTGCTAGATGATTCTGATACCCCAAATGAATTCAGTAAGCAAATCATAGACACCCAATCCCCAGATCAAACTCATCAAAAATGGAAAGTAACCCCTACACACTTCTACTACTACCTACGTGTACAAACTACCTAGTACTGTGGTTAATAATGTTCCCCAAAATAATAATGCATAACAGCAGGACAAGTAAAATCAGTTGAAACATAAAAACAGTAACAAAAACAAATAAATAAAAGCGAACAAAATAAGTAAAGAAAATATGACTTAGGCATAATTCTAGATATGTGAAACATCTGGTAACACTTGGGTAGGCAATGTAATTAATGATTCATGCTGAAACTAGACACACACGCACATATTTATAGGGTTTCACATTTTTGCAATGATCCTGAAAAATCACATTGTAGTATTACATTGAAAACTATATGGAAAATATGTTGCAAAGCATTTGAGGGACTGCAGGCTGGTTTTGTTTATTGTTGTAAATGAATGGATGTGCTCCATTCACTAACTTTGGTTGAGTGTGTGTATTTTTGCTGAGATCGGCAGTCAGGGACGTAAGGGTTTTTTCCTTTTCCCCAATGTTGTGCAGTCTTGTAGTTGGTATGTATACTATATATATATATATATATATATATATATATATATATATATATATATATATATATATATATATAAGTATCAGGGGAAGAAGGGATCATTGTTTTCAATGCGTTCCAGTTTGTTTTAAAAGTTTCACTGACTGTCACACAACGCTGTTGTTTTGAGGTTTTCTGATTCTGTATATCAGTGCTCAATGACGTGTGAGTTCAACAACTAATATATATTAAATTAATGGATGGATAGATAGATTGAGAAATTAACTGTGTGTGTGTCTGGAATATCTGTGGACCTGGTGTGTGATACATATATTGTACTCTATGCTTAGGAATGCATTACTGTAATTCAGAAGATATTTCATGAATAACACGATCCAGACCCCCATGCACTAACTTTATTATTTTTTCAATATATTTAAGGTTACAGTATTGTTTTTGATTAACTTTTTCAGACTATGTAATTGTCTATCATTTTTTGAATTTTAGGAAGTGCATGTGGATTTTTATGAACAGAGTGTTGCAATGAGTAGTTTTCAACTTCAGATATAATCTACTCTTTTTCTACTCCTCTCTCTCTCTGTGTGTCATACCAGTTCATTTATTTTGTATATTTTAGTAGTACAGTAAGAGTTGTATTGGGATTTCTTAATTCAATAGCTGACTTGTTTCTTTCAGTTTGTTAGTTTAATTTTAATAAGTTCAGACAGAATTGGCTGCATTACAACAGGAATATCATTTTTCATTTGGCTAGTTGCAGTTACAGTAATGTTATATTTTGCACTGCAGTTTACCCTTTTGCCATTTTTTTGTTCTAAAATGAATTAATTTAATTTCTAGTCAGCAGATTATGGTAGGGTTAAATGTGTAGTTTGTGTGTATGGTGTACAAAATATTTTTTACTTTGAAGTGAATGATACCTATTGGCCTCTTATTTTATTTTAAATTTAGTACAGGTTGAAGTATGCAAGTTGTTGGAAGAGGTTAGTATGTTGTGGTGCAGTTGGTTTTATAAAATACAAACATGATACATTTGATGGCGTTTTTGTAGCTTTGATGATGCAGCTATGCTATATAACTAAACTGCTCATGACATATCTGGTGCATACATAAACATCCAATGAAAAATGTCTACACATGCACTCCATTTGTGGAATCTACTATTAGAACATACACATTCATACATATATGGCAAACAGACAATATAAAATTCAATATTCTGTAAAAGCTTAGCTTACATATTTAGTAACAGAACCATGGCAATATATTTTTAAAACTATATGTCATTATTAATGAACTCATTGGCATATAAGGTGGGTTCACGTTTTTCCCAAAGAAGAGTGAGCTCAAAGATCATTATATGAAGTGAACTCTCCTGTAATGGAGGCAAGAGAAGACTTGCCACACAAAAAAGATAGGAAGCACTATCTGAATGCCATTCCAGACTATATTTTTGTCAGAAGCAGCAGTAACATACAAGATTATGATCTGGACACAGATCATTACCAGGTTATGTGTTTGAGACATAGATGCCAAGAAATTCAGCTTAAGAGTGAAGCTTGAGAAGTGAATCTTGGCATCCATGTCAAGAACTCATAATAAAACATTAAAATCAGTAACCTGACCTTGCTTCTTTGTAGTGCATGGAGTTTTATCTGTCCCATTTAGTACTAGTTAAAGAAAAAAAATAAAGAACATGAATGTAATATCTTTTATCAGCTTTGAAACAGCAACATATCTCTCAGCTTTTTTACTTAAGAATTCTGGACAAATCCAAAAATGACAGGAGCAGCAAAAGATCAAAATCAGAGACATTTTTTTTTTCAATATTGCTCTAATCCACTTTAAAGTAAATATAACAGATTTGTATCAACATTCTTTTTCTGAACAATAAATATGAATCCCTAAAGTTTGGCAATATTGACTGTAATCCTCAGAGATTTCCCAGAAAAAAAATATGAGTGACGGCACAAATATGAATCAAAATCATGGATGATTTTTTTTTAAATCAGGGACAGTTGAAAGATATAGTAGGCAGAAATGAAATGCTCATACACAGAACTAATGACTTTAAAAGCTGCTAAACACTTTGTTCTGCTGTACTTTCTGTTTATTAATATGGCAGAGTAAGATTTTAACAGCTTTTGATCTTGTTTTACCTTCTGCCACTGTTCTTTTGCTGCCTGGCATTGTCCACTGTTAGCCCTAGTGCGAGACCTAATCTAAACAGCATTTGGATGTGCTTAACAAAAGTTTAAGCATCCATAAGCACTGTTATCCGTTCTCAAGCTAGAGAATCACTGGAGAAGTTTTTTTTTTTTCTAGATTTCGGGGCTTAGTCAAAGCAATTCATAAATTATATTATCATCTCTCACACTAACGGTGATTACAAAATGTTGAGTCTGTTGGAATGACAGAACTTGGGGCATTAGGCAAATAATTTTATCTGTAGTGCTTATTTAGTGAGACTTTTATGGGCTGAAAAAGTACTTAAAAGACAAGCTTCACGGTCTTCTTTCAAAGAATTACACAATTTAAAGTTTTATATTCGTTTGCACTACCACTTTGTAAGGTTTATGCTTGCTAGTGCAATCCACAGCCTCAATTATGTGCATTGTTAGAAGTACTAAAAGAAAGTGTGGCATGCATCTTCTTCTAGGTATGTAAGACTATTCCTATGTGATATTATTAGCACCAACATCCATGTAAAGAGGAAGATGGAAATTTGTAGTTGGAAAAATCTGAACTTCCTCTGCTCTTTATTTTTTTATCACATACGTCTTTTATGGAGTTTCGGAAAGGATGCAAGAACAGTTTCATTATTCACAGTGTTACTACTGTACCTAGACAGTTGCTATGTAAGACAGACTGTGCAGTGGTGTAGCTGTAGCATTGTCACCTCACAACAAGAGGATCTCCGGTTCAATTCTTGGGTGGAGTGCCTTCTGTGTGGAGTCTACATGTCCTCCCTGCATACATGTGGGTTTCCTCCCACATTTCAAAGACATGTGTCTGGAGCTTTTCTCCCAGGACCTCTGCTGAAAATTGGCTTTGTTCCAAGTTGGACTTTCCTGGTAAACAAATGTTGAGTGACTAAATTAAATAAGTAAATGTGATGATTAGTGATCAGCAGTATGGTTTCATGCCGGGAATGAACACTACAGATGCAATATTTGCTCTGAGATTGTTGATGGAGAACTACAAAGAAGGTCAGAAGGAGTTACATTGTGTTTTTTTAGACTTAGAGAAATCATATGACAGAGTGCCTAGAGAGGATTTGTGGTATTGTTTGAAGAAGTCGGGAGTGTCAGAGAAGTATGTAAGAGTGGTACAGGATATATACGAGAGAATTGTGACAGCGGTGAGGGCTGCGGTGGAAGTGACGGATGCGTTTAAGGTGGAGGTGGGATTGCATCAAGGATCAGCTCTGAGCCCTTTCTTATTTGCAATGGTGATGGACAGACAGACAAGATCAGACAGGAGTCCCAATGGACTATGATGTTTGCAGATGACATTGTGATCTGTAGTGAGAGTAGGGAACAGGTGGAGGAGACCCTGGAGAGATGGAGATATGCTCTAGAGAGAAGAGGAATGAAGGTCAGCAGGACTAAGACAGAATATGTGTGTGTGAATGAGAGGAAAGATAGAGGAATGGTGAGGATGCAAGGAGTAGAGGTCACGATGGTGGATGAGTTTAAATACTTGGGATCAACAGTTCAGAGTAATGGTGAGTGTGGAAGAGAGGTGAAGAAGAGAGTACAGGCAGGATGCAGTGGGTGGAGAAGAGTGTCAGGAGTGATTTGTGACAGATGAGTACCAGTAAGAGTGAAAGGAAGGTCTAACAAGAGGGTAGTGAGACCAGCTATGTTATATGGGTTGGAGACAGTGGCATTGACAAAAAGGCAGGAGTTAGAGCTGGATGTGGCATAGTTAAAGATATTAAGATTTGCACTGGGTGTGACGAGAGTGGACAGGATTAGGAATAAGTATATTAGAGGGTCAGCCCAGGTTGGAAGGTTTGGAGACAAAGCCAGAGAGGCAAGATTACATTGGTCTGGATATGTGCTGAGGAGGGATGCTGAGTATATTGGGAAAAAGATGCAAAGGATGAAGCTACTAGGTAACCGGAAAAGAGGAAGGCCTAAGATAAGGTTTATGGATGTGGTGAGAGAGGACATGCAGGTGGTTGGTGTGACAGAGCAAGATGCAGAGGACAGGGAGAAATGGAAACAGATGATCCACTGTGGCGACACCTAATGGGAACAGCCAAAAAAAGATGATGATGAAATAAATAAAATGCAGAACGTACAATTCTAGATCAGTGAATCTATCTATTAAAAATCCAAATGATGTTAGCATTTCTTATTTTTTAGATTTTTTTTAACAAAACCTGCAGGGACAGACACACTTTTTTTTTAATGAATGGGATCGGTGCTCATTATTTCTTTTAGTATGACTCAAACTTCTCTTTAATATAGAGCAATGTTTGTTTTCCTTTCAGTGCTTACAGTAATAAGACTGCACAGAACTTTACTTTTATGAAGGATGGGGGCAGGTGTACTACATATGAAGGTTTACCACTATGGATGGAAGATTATGGAAGTATGGGAGTGCTCATTCATAATGAACTTCACATCCTACAAAAAGGGAATAAGAAAAGGATCCCATGCATGAACAATAGGAATTGCAGTTAACATAGAGAAGAGGGCTAGGGAGACTATGGAAATGCATTACTTTAAAAGAAGAGGAGTGAGGTCTCATGTAGTCAGCAGTAAGCATATATTCTGCTAATAAGGCAGTGAGTTGGACCAATCCTAGACATAGATCACACTCGCAGCATCCTCTTATCTTAGAGAGGGGAGTAGGCACTGCAGAAATGGGTCCTACTCTCTGTGACACTGCAGGGAAATGTACTTCTTGGAAACCTCCACTCTTTTATTTATTTAGTTTAGTTTACTTGGAAATTTCAACTGGGCAAAAATAACCCCTTTTCAGCAGAGTCCCAGGGAGGAAAATCTTTAAAGTTACAGTAAAAAGTTACAATAAAGGAAGTTAAAAAAAAAACAGGAGCGACTACAGCAATAACAGCATAGATACAATAACATTAACATTTTGAACATGCACAAGCACAAGAGCTTGTAGTAATTGGTTGTTTTGGACCATTTCTAGCTCTTTTTAAAGTTCCCTGTTTAAAATCCGCTTTTGCGCGATTGTGCGCATAGCGCAGTGCCGGTTAAACAAGGTTAAACTTTTTCTGGCTCCGCCAAGTCTGCTCTTCAAATTTTCCCTTAAGAAAGCTCTACTCTTATAATAATCAGTCTACTCACTTTATTATAAGCCTAGCACTTGTTCTCAAAACCTCTCTTCTAAGTAAGCACTCTCATACTAAAGAAAGCACTACATCCACCTACCACCCCTGTGAGCACCCACTTCCCTTAAAGGCACAGCACTCCCTTATAATATTCTAGCATGTCAAGTGGTAGATCACTAGCATCCTCTCTGGTTCAGCTGGTTAATCTGGGAATCTTGAGACAATGCTACAATTGTCTCATGTACACAGACAACCCTCTCCTCCTTCCAACAAACACAAATACATGTGAGAGATGCAACTATATAGCCAAACTGGAGGCTGAACTCTCTCAACTCAGGACTGGCAAGACCAGACAGGAGGAGAAGGTAACCACACACACAGCAAACCCAGTCCCACATAGACCTACCACAACTGCAAACCAAACACATAATAACACAAAAACATACTTGGAGGCTCTAACAAAAAACTTACCAAAACAACAGAGGCTCCCAAAGCAGACATCCAAAAATCCACCACCTCAAAACACAACACATGCAACACATACTTCAATAAATCAGTGTGTCAAACAATCACAGCCCTTAAGGCCAAACACTATGCCTGATAGACTACTAATAGGTCTATAGTCAGACACACTGACATTCCGCTTACCAGGCTGAACAAGAAGAGGGTAACGGTGGGCTGCCTATCGGGAGCTAGGATCCGCCACATAACACACGCACTCAGGTCACTCCAAAGCAAGTACAAATATGACTCCGTCATTGTCCATGCCAGCGTGAATGACCTGAGACGTACCTCCCTGGATTACATGAAAAGTTGATTTTAGAGTGAGAGAAATGTTTGGGATTGAACAGTAATAGTTTAGTGTTTTTAAGGTTTAGTAGAAGTTCTCTATTGCTTAATTGGGATTCTACTGAAGGGAATAATTCTTGTGTCAGTTCTTGAGGTGTGATCAGGATGTGGAGAGAACAAATGAGTATTCAGCCATCTCTGTGTTTGGTGGAGAAGGTTATGTTATTTTTAAATATGTTGAACAGTAGGGGTCCAAGTATGGAGCCTTGAATATGCCTAGCTTTGTAGGGGTAAAGGAAGAATATTCCTTTTGACACTTTACTGCTTGGAACCTATCAACAAGGTAGCTACTAAACCAGGAGAGAACACTGAGATTCTTCTTGAAAAAAATTCTGTACAATTCTACTATGCGACACAGTGTTGGATGCTTTTGACAAATCCAGAAAGGAGGAAACAAGGTTACCTGTAGTTCTGTTTTTATTTATAGTTTCTGTGGTGGTGATGTGGTAAAGTCAGACATCATGCTGGGATGGGAATAGTAAATTGTTGGTGGTTATGTAATTTTATCAATCGTATAGGAATACACATGTCCATATTTTGGATATAGGCGGAAGTATGACAATGAGTCTATAATTGGAGTAATGTGATGAGTATCCTCCTCTATGTAACAGCAGCATATAGAATTTTTTTCCAGATGTTGGAAACATAGCATTCCATTATAGCTATATTTATAAGTATAGAAACTGCAATGGAGATGGCATCTGCTGTCATTTTCAAATAATCTGAAGGGAGGTAGGTTTAACTTTAAGAAGATATTTTTGTGATGAAGATTGGAACCTGCTGGAAGGAGAAATGGATAGACTGATTATTGGACTATTGATTATTGGACTGCTGTAGGAGAGGTAGGTTGGAGGAAGGATTATTTTTAGTTAAGGAGGGCATTGTCTGAATAAAAGGAGAGTTCATGTTGTTAACTATTACAGATGATAGCATGCTGGATAAGTGTTTTGGCTGATAGGCTTGGCCAAGGTTTAACAATTTTTGAATGGAAGACCTAAAGATGTTGGGGTATTTTGGTGGTTAACTTGTGCGGTGCAACAGTATTATTTATTATTGTTGCTAATGTTTTGTTTAGTGGCATTTTATAGTTGTTAAAATTGTTGAATTTTTCTGTGTCTTCAGACTATGGCAAGATAACCAAGCCTTGTCTCTGTTTAATTAGCTGTCATGATTTTGGGGTAAACCATGAGACTTATGAGCATTTTTATTTCCTTAGTGGGGCATATTTATTTAGTCAGACATAAAGACCCTATTAAATGTAATGGTGGCATCTTCTAATGGAAGGGATTTTATAATGTCCCAGTTTAGAGCTGACATAAGAGCATTTTGTCCAGGTTTGCTGGTTTGTTGACTTCCTTAATTTTTTATGTGAGTGGGAATCGTGTTTGCAAAGGTGTGGAGGTGGTCACTAAAGATTTCGGGTAGTATGCCAGTGCTGGGGATGTTGTTTGCGGTGGAAGAAAGTATCTGTTCTAATGCTCATGCTTTATCTGTGGGCTTGTTATGCCTGGTAGGGTGCTTAACTACTTGGTAGAAACAGTAGAGACTAATAATGTTGGTGGGATTTTTTTATCTATGATTTCTGAACAGTGTATATTTAGGTGACCTAGCGTGATTGTTTCTTGCTGAATATTGTTGGATACCCAGGAAAGAATATCTTCAGCTGTGGGAACATTATTTTATAGTGTGATGTACAGGGAAATTATACACAGAGTCTTGCATGGGCCAATTTTGAGAAAGGATAAGAGAACTTCACCATTACTGAAGGGGGCGGGGGTATGCTGATAGATGGTTAGAACAGTACCGACTGGGTAGATAATGGCCACACATCCAGTACATTTAGTCTTTTTGCCAGCTTTCCAGTCCTGGTGAGCATTCTGATGAGTGGGGCTGGCAGAAATGGGAGAGAAGCTACGGCAGTATATGCATGGAAACAGCAAATATATTCATCGTACAAACAGTGACTGCTATGAATGAAGTCTGTGCAGATCTATACCAGAAAGGAACATCTGTACTATGAAGTAAAATATATTGTTATGAATCTTGGGCATTATCATATTTCTGACATTATTATTATTATTATTGATAGCAGTATTATTGGTAGCCAGCACTTGGCATTGAGAGATAACGCCCTAACTACAGCCTAGGCTACCTGGCAGCTTGTGCATCTAAGGTATTGCTAAGGGAGGGTGGGCATGCACATCCTAGTGAGAGGGGGTGTGCACACTTAGGGCCAGTCTAGTGGTTGAATTTTATAGGTGGATATCAGGGAAACAATTGTGAGGTGCTACCTGAGGGTGAGGGCATCCTGCTGATATCAGCCTCTTTCAGAAGTGAAGGACGGTCAAGAACTGATACCCTTTGGAAATCCCACCCTCAGACTGTTACTGGACACATGCAAGGGTTGGAAAACTAGGTGAATAAACTCCTTGGCAGCAGTGAGATGCTGCATCAGGTTCACAATCTCCTCACCAGCCCTGGGCATAGGTTAGACTTAGGGAAGGTTAAAGTGGGTTTGTTAGACCATTTGGGTGAGGAGAGGAACCAGGAGCAGCTAATGGTTAGTTGAGGGGAGCCAAAAAAGAAATCAGTAGTAGTAGGAGGAAAAGTAATGTTTCTTCAGGGTGCTTTAGTGCATATTTAGTCTGCATAGTCACACAACTGTGAATGCTAGGGTTTCATTTCCTAAGCTTCCATTTGCCTCCTGTCTGACTCAAAGCACGATAACTAACCAGCTAGTGCTCCTAGGCTGAGTCTGAAGAAGGTCTGTGTGGATTAGTGCTCTAACCCTGTTTGCAGATACAAATGAAATGAAATAAATGTTTTTAATTCTTTAAGACACGATGAACAAAACTGAATGATTCTTCATTATCGTACTTCCTAGTTCCCTACCGTTAGTGGACATTCCAGTGACTCCCCTACCTTTACCCATTTATTCTATCAGGGATGACAGTCAGGCATGCTAAGGCAAGGGAATCCCAATTAGTGATAGGGCCCAGGTTAGCTTCAGGCCCATAAGAGCGGCCTACCATCCCTACAGAGCTCCAAACCTCAGTGGCAGCTCCTTTGAATGCAGCAGTCTTTCTACCTCATGGAAACATGTAGGTTATACACATTCTATTCCCCAGTCTGCTTCTGTACAAGGAACCACATGACAGCATTTGCTGGGCAGGCGCATCATCTCCAACATGATACCTAGCATTCCAACAAGATTTCACCCAGTTGTGAGGGCAGAGCTTCCTCCATCCTCACAGAGTGGGTGAGCAGGCAGTTAAAGGGACATAAATTAAGATTATTACCAAAACTGTTGAACTACTTTTAATAGAAGATATTACTGAATTGAGATCCATTAACACAGCACAATTAACTAGCCAGTGAATGAGAGCCAGTCATTGAAATCTTTTTCTGCTTTTCTATATTATGGATTTTATGCTACTTTATAGCAGTTTAAATGCACGACTAGCAGTGCCATACAATTTTATGCAAGAATCACAGCGGAGAATATACAGTTTAACTGTTAAACCTCATTATCTATCTGACATGAAGCCTTCAGTATTTTGGATTACTCAGGCCACATTGTATAAAGTGGATTAACAACCAGTGAATCACTAAACAGGTTCACTAAACTCTATACTATATTATGTATGTTGCTTTTTAGTCACTTTAATGTCTCATGTTTATAAAGTGCTCTTTTTCATTAACTTTGATTGATTAGTTTGATTGACAGACTGATGGACCCAAGTAACACTGTGTAACTCTGGCCAAAAAATCTCCAGATACTAAAAAGCACATGCAAAGAATTAAGGTAAATTCTCAGCGAACCAGTGGGAGAATCAGTCATTAAAAACCATGCCTGCTTTTTAACACTGCAGAATGCAATCTGCTTTTACATTATAGCAAGTCCTGAGTGAATATATATCATCCCATTTTTGCCAGCTATAACACTTTAGATGACAAGTGAACCTTACTAATGTGATGTTTCTGCAGTCTGACATATTTTAGTCTTGTCAGGCTGCACACAATGCAATACACACGCCAAATGCTGTCTTAGTGCAATGAATCTCTCCCATAACAAGTCTGCGTATTTGATTGTTTTAACAACTTACCCTGGGAAATAATTGATTTTACTGCTTGTATAAAGTATCTTCTTTTGCCAAGCTATTTAGAAAGTTATGTGTGTATCCTCATAAACAGAAATTGAAATGAATGTCAGAAGGTTAGTGAATCAGCATTTCAAATGTATCGGTACATTTCTACTATAATGTATTAGACAATATGTTATGAAATTGTGTACAATCTCCTTTTGTTGGGGATAGAACATGATGCTACAGTTTATTATTTTTAAAAGATGGAATATTCCTTAGCCTACGGTATCATGAAATAATCTATTTTCAGCAGTATGCCATTTTTCATATTGCATTAAGCTAGTAGCCCTTTGTGAAGTGAATGGCAAGTCTCCATACCCCCCACCCCTTTATTTAACATAATTTCCACAACCATAGGGAAAGAATTTATGTTTCAGTGAGACAGCATGTTGCTACAGATGAGCTTCCTTAACTGACATACGATATTCTATTTTATATGTTCCAGACTGTGGTTCTAGTATGAAGCTTAGGCACATCACCCAAAAGTATTATGAGATTATTCGTTTCCACTATAGACTGTTCCCAGAGGTGTAAATGCACAATCCCCCATGCAGTTATCGAGGCTGGCTTTGGGGGTTGCTAGGAAATTACTGTGGTCTGTAACAGGAGTCACTTCTAGAAATGCATTCAGTTAACTAATTAAATAAATAATTGTATCTCACTCAGGTGCAATCAGCATGTAATACAAGTAATGGGTCATCAGTAATCACAGCCTCTACATTGTCCAAAAACGTATAGCATTAACAAACTTACCAAGGAAAAGTTTTAAAAAGGGTGGGACTCTGTTAAGGGGGAGTGAACTAGTTAAGCACTAAACAAAGGGGGAGAGGTATGCAATTTATGAGGTCATTCAAGTGTAGGAAAAAATTTGGAGACTATAACAGAGCACCTATGCTGACTAGTATGGAGACAAAGGAAGAGCAGCTATGCTATCAGATGTCAGCTTACAACAAGTACTACAAAGTGTTACTTAAAGGTAATATGTCAGGAGCAGCTGAGGTTATACAGGAGAAAGAGAGGGTAGCTATATACTGACTGGTATAGAAGATGGAGAAGAACACATTATCTCAAGGCAGCTACCATGAAACACTCAAGTGGAGCTCAGAGAGGATCAAAATACTCTAAATAAGATCAGCTATGAACTCATAGCATGACACAGAAGCCCCTCCATCTCTCCAGAAAAATCATACAACATTCCTAAACATTCTGGATAAACTCCCTGTAAGAAGAGATGTTGTTATCTCTTGGGTGTTTTTAAATACCCAGTGATTAAATGGGGACCAATACCACAGATGTAGGATATGCACAAGAATTCTTAGATTTTATAAATAAAAATTCCCTTAACCGTATTGTTAAAGAACCTCCAGGTGACAAAAATATACCTGACCTGGTCTTAAAAAACTTGTATGTCCCATTTCCAAGGTGTACCCTTCACTAGTCAGGTCCAATCAGAATCTTGCAACCTTCTCCAATGATATCAAATATGTCAGAATTCAAGTACTTCAGAAGTGAAAATCTACAATTCTATAATGATGTCTATACATTCAAGTATAACGGTATTACCCATAATCTGGACCCTGTAAAGAGTTATACAAAAGAATTCTATGTGCACATGGACAGATATATTAAATTGACAGTCTCAGCTAGATCCAAGCAAATAGGGAGGTCTAAATGTAAACCTGTGTGGAGATCCTCAAGCATTAATAAACTACCTAACAAAAGGAATACATTCCTAAACAAATATAGCAGAACAAATGACCCCCAAATTAAGTGGAACATAAAACAGAAAGATAAGAAAATAAAAAAAAGAGTGTAAAAAAGAAGGCATACCATGAACTCAGGCAGGATAGAGAAGACAAAGACATCTACAAATCCTTCTTTAGTTCTACCATGAAAGCAGAAAACCACCATCCAACATTTCTCTGGTCTTACTCATAACGGTACTAACTTCTCCAGTCCAGTGGATTTTGCTAACATACGGGCAAATATATGTAGTGCCAATTTCACCACGAAGACATCTATTCCAAACTCATGTATCACTGATGAAATCAAACCACCGACCATCACAAAAAGAGCACGCACTGAAGTTATTCTTCAAAATGAATACCTTATCCATGGGGTCTGAATATATTCCTGGTTGTCTGATTAATAGCAATAAGCAAACACTGGCAGACCCACTTCTTAAACTGTTCAAACTGAGCCTAGAAAGTGGCTTATCACAAGTGAGTGACACACAGCTGTTGTAAAGCCACATCACAAGAGTGGTTCCACCACAGACCCTGGGAATTACAAACTCATCAGATTAATTGTCTAATATGCAAGGACACGGAACATGTTATAAGTGACTTAATTTTGTATGATATGAAAAGTCTTATCTAACCTGATGCCTATCAGTTTGGCTTTATCAAGGGTACGTCTACCTAATGAATCTTATGAACTTCTTTCACAGGGTTACTCCAGATGTAGACTCTGGACAAACTGTCCACAAAGCATATCTTCACCTCACCAAAGCATTCAATACCATACCACATGCAAATATAATAAGCAAGTTGAAGGAGCACATGTGGTTAGGAAAGCAGTTAACTGTCTTAGAGACAGGACTGACACCATAAGAGTGGGGGGTGCATTCTCTAAAAGCATGAAGGTGACAAGTGGAGTTCCATTTGGAGTGGGTGATGGGACCTCTGCTTCTCAGATCACCAGTTAGGATTTTTGGTTAACAAAGTCTGTGGATTTTCATAAGCTAAGAGTTGTCAAATCTCCCTCTGACACACATGCATGCGAGATCTTATGCTTGTCAACAGCCAGTGTACTAAAATGGGATCAAGATCAATGTCAAAAAGTACAACATTGTAGCATTTGGTAAGCATCCCCAAGCTCTAGCTTACAGAATAGATAGCACACTACTTCCAAATGAAAAGGTTGTGAGAGACCTGGGCACATGGGTGGAGAGTTCTATTACATCTGACCTTCAATTTGCAATGGCAGTTAGGAAATCCTTTTACTTTGCACAGCTCATAGTAAAAAGTATTTCTTCCAGAACAAAAGAAGTCCTTATCTCCTTGTATCCTGCTTTGATTATAACCATCATTGAGTACAATGCCCCTTTAGCATATATCTTACTAACATATCAAGCAATTGGAAAGACTCCAGAAGTTTGTAGCTAAAATGATCAGGGTCTAAAGGATCTGTACTACAAAGAAAGACTGAAGGCTTTATTCTTGTATACCATTTCATATAACCTCCTTAGGGGTCACCTATGCCTTGTTTTGAGGGTTGTAAGGGATCCAGTAGTCCAAGAACTCTTATACCTCCATAAATCAAACAGTCCAGCTAACACTACGACCAGGGATCTAATTCTACGGCAACAAATATTTAAGATATAAAGGTAGGATGGAACATCAAAGAGTTACATTTAGACAGAAATCAATCATATCTTTTAATCACTTTAGATGTCAAAGATTTATTCACCTCGATACCCAATGATATCGGTATGCAATATATAAATGAATTGCTGAATAAGGAAACTAACTTTTTGAAGGACAGGATTATATTGGTAGATCAACTGTTAGAACTAGTACTATTCAATAATGCCTTCATGTTTGGTAGCAGTGTTTATTTGCAGAAGTGGGGGGTTGCCATGGGCACCCCCTGCGCTAACACTTACGCCAACCTGGTAGTCCTATGGTGGGAGAAGCTCTATCTCTTCACGCATGAGAATTTTAAGTTTATAAAGCTTTATAGGCGTTTTGTTGATGATGTAATAATAGTTTGGGAAGGTAATCGGGAATTGTTTGACAGCTTTTTTGAATATTTAAATACTACCAGTACGTTCTTACGTTTTACACAGGAAATCTCAAATCAAGAGATACATTTCTTGGATGTAACCATTAGGTTCACCAATGAGGGCAGACTGGAATCCACTCTATATAGGAAACCAACTTGGAAGAATTCCATGCTATGCTTTGATAGCATGCACCCGCGCCACACATTCCAAGCCATAGTCAAGAGTCAATATACTAGGATCAAGAGACTATGTAGTAACAAAGATGAATTATATAAAGAAGCACAGTTTCTAGAGAAACTATTTATAGATAGAGGGTATAATTCTAAAATGGTTAACAATATAAAATTTAATGTTCTGGGTGACACTATACCCACTCAAAAAGAAAATAAAGCTGAAAAAAATAAAAGTAATAGCATAAGTTTTTATAGGAAAGAAGAAGTCAGAAACAATCATATGGGCTATATAGTCACTTACACCAGTGACATTAGTAAGATACAGCAAGTTATTAATACTAACTGGCATATCCTAACATTGGATTCCTTAACTAAGAAGATCGTGGGCAAGAGCCCTTCCTTTATATATAAGAACAGCAAGAATTTGAAAAGAATCTTATGTGGTGATGTGAATATCACAAGGGGTGATGAGAATATTCTGACCCATAATGTTAAAACAAAGGCTCTCGGTACTTATCCATGTTATAGTTGCAACAGATGTAGGTATATAACCAAGACACAGTGCTTTATACATCCCAGTATTAATTATGTTTTCAATCCAAGGTTTCGAGCAAATTGCAATAGTAGGAACTTGATATATTTGGCCACCTGCGATAAATGTGAGGCCTTCTACGTGGGGCTAACAAAAAGAAGGCTGCAGGAACGCATATATAATCATCTTTACGATATACGTAAAGCCGTAGATAATAATGCTTTGGCCAAACATGTTATGGAGTTTTCCACACACTCCTTTTCTTTCAGGGTTTTACAAATAGTCAACCAGCATGAAAGAGGTGGGGACAAAGGGAATCAGTTGGCTCTAACGGAGCTTGAATGGATTTTTCGCCTGGGTGCTCATATTGAGCCTGGACTCAATACCCAGGTGTCCATTAAACCACTATTAATATCTAGGAAATGAATGACAGGTCCTTACACCCTTGACAGAACAAAAACAAATAAATTTTAAATATTTCATGTTTTAGTTTTACTATACATACATACACTTAGTTATATATTGGTTTTATAAATGCATAATGACAGTTGAGATCAAAATCAAATATATATTTTTCTTGCATTTTTTATTTCTTGATGCTGCACGATGTATATATAACAATTGTTATACTATATGAGTTGTTATGAAAGTATAATGTTATCATACATAACTATATACACATAGGTTATAAATTTATATAATACATTTTATATTTTATAATAGATTTTGTTTTCACATAAGGCAATATTAATGTAACTGAATAGATTTACATCCATTAATGTCAAGTTTAAGGATGTATATACGTGCTTTGGTTAGCAGAACTATATAAGTATTTTTAATTAATATGTATATATTATAAATTTGTAAATATATGAATGTTCACAAATTAATTATATATGTAAACCAAGATGACATCGGTATACATATACATTCTTTATTCATGGATTTATTATATATTTTTAATGGTATACATAACAGTATAAAAGCGCTTTTTGTAACACAACTACACACAAAAGTTGAGTTGTGATTTTATAAGTGCATTTAAATGGTTAAAAAAATTTTTATTATCTAGTCCTAAGGTTTTTAGAGTAATTAAATGTTAATTGATTGATTGATGAGCAGACTTTCCCGCCTTGAGCGGTTGTGTATATAATCTCCACATAAGTTAAAGTAATTTATCTGAAGAAGCGTGGATGGACCACGCGAAAGCGCTCATTTTTATTTCCAATAAACTGTTTGCTTCACCTTAAGGATCGTTTGTGGAATTTGTTCCTGTAAAAGCAGCTCTCTGAAAACTGGTGGTTTCATATGTGTCTTGGTACTATACTTTCTCCATACAACTCTTATACCTCCATAAATCAAACAGTCCAGCTAACACTGCGACCAGGGATCTAATTCTACGGCAACAAATATTTAAGATATAAAGGTAGGATGGATTTGTAATGCAATGCCATCCCCTTCTTTGATACAAACTTCTTCAAGTTAAGCAGTGTAGCACACTTTCTGTCTTTAAAAAAGAACTAGACATGTAGATGAAATTTGTCCACCCCATGGTATGACTGGCCAGGACCTCCTAGTAAAAAGAGGAAAGGTCTAAGGGTGGGTACAGGCAAGGTGCTTATGGCTCGCATCTTAGTTGCCTTGTAACTTCTACAATCCCAAGAATGGTAGCTTGTGCGAGCTTACAAAAAAAAGCTACCTTGACAACAAGCAACAGCAATGGAATAACTGCTACTTAGGTAACTTACAGGTATGATTTTAAAGTGACAGTATAAGACAATATATGGAACAGACGTTGATTAGAACATAGTCGTTTCCAAATCAGTGCTACTGATAACGCACAATGTGCAGTAATGGCACTACTGAGGACCTCAGGAACCAAACAGGAAGATGTGTAGTGTTAAAATGTTTATTAAACGAACCACAGAGTTAAACTTAATTCTTTAACTTAATCACTGCATTTTCATCTAAAAATACAGGACTTCATCAGACAATTCATCAGTAAGAAGTCAATCCATTTAAATACCCTCCCACAGTCAATAAAATAATTACTACATCAGTTAAAGGCAAATAACTAAATATTACAGAGAAAGAGGATGTGAGATATAGTGTAGCATCCACTGTGCTTACTAAACTAGTAGAACTCTATAAAAATACCACAATAAAATCACAATTATGTAGATAAATGAAACAACCAGCAGCCAAAAGTCACTTAGATAAAGGTGTTCCTCTTAGATATATGTGGACAAGCCTTGCAATTCCGGCATGGAAATGTACCATGCCTAGATGATACCATATAGGGGGTGTTACTAATAGTATAGCAAAGTTGTCTTTTCAAGGAAAGTTTATTCTTAAATGTATAGCTAGGTCTTTCTCCTACAATAACTCTAATCTGATTATTAGATGCTAATATGGGCCAATTCTTACAATATCACATACCTGATGGACATTACTGCTATAAGTAAGGGGAATCTTGAGAGTGCAACTCTGAGAAGGCCTATGAGTCTTCCTAGACTCATGTTCATTAACTGTCCTATTAAGATTTGACAATGGTATCATGCACACCATTGCCCTTATGCAAAGTCTTATTTTAATCATATATTTTATATTCCCTCTCCTTTAATTCATCCGTCAAATCAGCTGATGCTTCCTCAAACTCCTTGTCCTCGGTGTGTAGACTGGACATTTTTAATAACTGACCCTTAGCTATATTATTAAAAACATGCTTAGAGTGCATGCTAGAGCAATGTAGAAGAGCATTCTTCCTGCATGCTTTCCTAAAGAGAGAGCTTTGAATCATACCATCAACCAAAGCAACATTAACATCTAAAAATTCATCATAAGGGAGGATGGAGTATAGTGTTTCCTAAGGTTTCCCTCAGTTCCTTCTCCACAATTCTCTCAAAATTTCTGATTTGTGGGTGAAGCATGGAATTATAAAGACTTCTCTTTTTCAGAGTGTTCTCTGGTTTGAAAGTGATAACAATTCAAGTTTTTTTTTCTTAATAAAAGGTTTTAAATCAATAAGCACCTTTCTAATATCACTCTTCCTACTTGGGATGAATTTAAGATCCTTCATGAATAAGTTAAAATGTGGCATTAACTTCTAGCTCACTATAATTAAAAATATTAAAATAATTGTAAGAACTATCTGGGGATAGTTGTAATATATTGCTTTCTTGTTCCTCAACCTCTCTGATCTCCATGAGGGGGGGGGATTCCAAGGGATCATCTAAATCAAGATTATCATAGCTAATGTGACCCCTCATTGGTGTCCGACCATGCACCCTGTGGCGAACCACCCCGACTGTAATTAGAGGAATAATGTCAGTTTCTATTCTCTCTAGACCCCCTAGGTCTGGGATAACTACTCTTGTTTTTGTATTTGTTCAGATCTTTTTCTAATTGTTTATATTTACTTTTAATCACAGATGCACATTTTTCTTCAATTCTTTCTTTAACATGCAAATATTTAGCCTTCTCATTTCCAAACAAAAACATTAAATCATTGATAATCAAATTGTTGGTAGTCTCAATTTGTTTAAACAATGCCTCCATGTCCCTTTTGTTCTGTGTATTAGTGGCTTTCATGATATCAGTTTATGAAACTCTGATTCCTCAACTACATTATTAGGGTATTTATATATCTTGAGACCTTTAGGCACCAGACCCCTGTGGATACACTCTTTCAAACCACAATTATCAGTGTTAAGTGTTTTATGCCTAAGCATGTAATCATGCAGTTTATCTATGCCAGTATTATAAGCGTCCACATTGGAGATTTTTTCAACCAACAGTCCAGAATCCGAGAAAGAAATCTTGACATTTAGTCAGTTAGATAAGCCTTCAGAGCCACCAAAATGAGTACAATTATTATTTTGTGTAGAAGAACAGTCACCTTTGCACTGTACAGCAGGGTCTGAGGAAGTCAACTTGTCTGTAGGTCTCAAATCTTTCAATGAACTGTCCCTGCCATTATTTTGGGTAGAAAAATATTAGGAAGTTCTTTGCATCCCAAAAGTCGCATCTCCACTGCTGCTCACAATTCACAGCACCCTTCCATTCAACCAATACTTTTGGTTCACAACCACGCATCCCAGGAATTTGATGTGTCATCACTTCCTGATTACAGGGAATGGTAGTCATAGAAACACTCACAACTCCTTGTTGAATGATTGAGCAAATAAAACTCTCACCCAAAGCCTGATTAAATTTGCCAACCTCGTTTTTCGTAAGTGTTTCAACATTTGAAAAACTATCATGAGCCTCAGTATGCTCCATGTAAAAGCCAACCACAAAAACAAAAAGAAGTGAATCAGCACCAATAATCTCACGCAAAAGCTTGAAGAAACCAAACAATAACAATTTAAATGAATTGACTTTTTTTTTTGATGGTTTGTCTGATGAAGTCCTATATTTTCGGATGAAAACTTGGTGATTACGTTAAAGCATTAATTTTAACTGTGTGGCTCATTTAATAAACTGTGTTATAGTACGTATCTTACTGTTTGGTTCCTCAGGTTCTCAGCATTCCAATTTTTGCCTTTTGTTTGGTTTGTTCGAGCTTTTTCTTGAGATTATTGATGCTAATTCACTTCTCCTTTTTATTTTCACAATGTGCAGTAAAAGGCGAATGACCACTAAGCAGCATTACAAATATTTAAGCAGCTATTTACCCAAGCAGCAAATGATAATCAGACTACATAACATAAAATACAAATATCATAGATAGACTACACAACAAATAGGTGATTTCCAATAGCAATTACAAAGCTGACAGATTTGACAGGAGATCACTTGCACTAAAACTACACTTTTACATAAAGAAAGATGAATATGTACTAGCATTACAGTAGGCTGGACTGCCTTGGGCTCAGCCAGGATGGCCAAGCTGGACATGTTCGCTCACTTTCACCTTCTGGCTTCTCAAAAATTCTGGCTTCTTGACTTTTTGACTGAAAAATGTATACTGGGCTGCACAGTTCTTCAGTAACACAGAAGTCCAGCAAATCCTTCTGCCAAAGGAAAATCAGTCTTCTGAGCTGTGGGGAAGCTATCAATGCTTGGAATGTGGTGCAGGTGAGTTAGGTGAAACAGATACATGTTAGGTAAGGAGGCTGTCTGTGCAGAACAGGCTGGGTGCTCTAAGACTTAAATTTCATCTGAAAATGATGACAAAGGTATTGTTTCACTCACTAGATGAGTCATCAGCTTCAATACATCAGTGGGCAGCCCTGAAAGCTACTTCATTTCTGTCATAAATAGTTCTGAGTTAATCAATTATTTAAAATAGGATACACTGAGAGACTCTCCTGTTGTAGCATTGATGTTGTAACAGACTGGTGAATGCAATTCTTTAATTTATACTGGATATATTTTAAGGCAAAATTTGACAACATAGACGGTTTTCTAGTATGCCATGTGTAGAGAGAACCAAACAGACCTATATAGCAAGGGGATGATTGCTGGGTTAGGGGTTGTACGTACCAAAAAATAATTAAGGAGAACATCAATTTCTGGAACTTGCCTAAAATGCTTCAGTTAAATCACAGTTGTACTTGCAAAGTAAGTGATGGTATTAGATGAGTTTACTGTGTCTTGCTAATGTAATACATGAAATGACTCTAGTAAAGTACACTGTCAGACAGCCAACGAAGAAAACATGTTGCTGAGCCTTGCTAAGGTTCAAAGTATGTGCACTTGTTAAGAATAAGTCAATACATATTATAAAGCCAGATAAAGGAGGAGGGACCTTATTTTGATACAATTGCCTATTCTAATGCTATGCTTAAAATCTTAACAGTATATCATAAGATATTATATAGTATTGTTACATATTTACCAGTTTCAAGAAATGAAGTCAACATGGTGTATAACAAAATAGACTTGGCACTGAATGAATTTATTTGAGATAATAAGATTTTTACAGTTGCATATAATTTTTTGAGAATACCAAAACCAATGATCCCAACTATGTTTGGCATCCCAAGATCCATAAAAGTATTATTACCCCACCTTTTAGACCAATCATTGCAGCTCAAGGTTCCAAGCCTTACCCACTGGCTGTTTTTATTGACAGGACTTTGAAACCATCCCTCCACAAGTTGTTTCCCCTTCTCAAGGAGTTATGGGACTTCATGGTTAGGCTTACATATGATTTATGGAATTAAAGGGTAGGATTTCTTCCAGTCAATGTAGTTGATGTGTATACATCTGTTCCTGTGGAAGAGGGACTTGTCCTGTTTCATGAAAGTCTAATTGATTGTGACTTACTTTCAGGGGAGAAAATTAATTACTGATCTTGTTTCTTTGGTATTGGAAATTAATGACATATTTTTTGAGGGAGAGATTTTTAAACAGACAAAAGGAGTTGCTCTGGGGGCAGTTTGTATCATACTTTATGTTAAATTGGTATTAGATTGAGAGAAGGTTTTGTCTTCAAATCCGAGTTTTTTAAATTGTGTAAATTGAATCTTAGATTTCTGGATGTAATTTTTATTTTACAGCATAGTCCAATGAATACATTTTTTTCATTTCATAGATTATTTGAACGGTACTAATAGTTTTCTTAAATTTACTTTTAATTTTGATAAAATAATATTAATTACTTGAATTTTAATATTTGGCACCAAGTTAAAGGTTTTATGTCAAAGATTTACAGAAAACCACGTTTCAGCAAGTCCTATTTATATTTTACAAGTTCTCATCCACAGAATTAAAAAAAAAGCCTTGCTAAGGGACACTGTATGTGGAGTCACTAGGATGACATTGAAATTTGATGATGTAGTTAGTGAACTGGATATACTGGTCAAAATGTTTATGGATAGTGGACACCCCAGTGATTTTGATAAAAAATATAAGTAATGATGTTTTGGATGAATTGACAAAAAGTTAGGTATAGACTGAGCAATATGATTCAATCAACTGAACAATCAGGTAGAAATTTGGAGGCTACATATGAGAGGGCTTTGGTTGAGCAATACAATGACTGTGCCAATGGTATTAAAATATTGTTAGTAGGTACTGGAATATCTTGATGGGAAATTTGATGTTTTTGATATATTAGGGGACTTCCCCAATTTTGAATATAAGATGGCATGGAATTTCAAGAATGTATTTCAAAATAGCAGTTGAGACCCAGACATGAGTAAACAGTACTGTAGGCCTGCCTAAATTTGTTTTCTTGTAAACAGTGCCCTTTTATTTTTGAAGATAAAAAAATGGGTCTTCAGAATACATTTGGTTCGATTTTTAATTTTGCAAAAAGGAAATTACTCAAATTTCAGAACTGTATATATTGCTAAATGTTCAGTTTGCCCACAATTTTATGTTGGCAAAACTAAAAGATCATTTAGGAAGAAGATTTACAAGCATTATTATTATATAAAAAATAAGAATTGTAAGAATGGTTTGTATAAGCATATGCAGTGTTGTAATGATTATAAAGAATTTAGATTTGCAATTTTGGATAAAGTATATGTCAGTCCACAGGGACAAGAGTGGGAAGCAAAGACAGAATATAAAGAACAATATTGGCAGTTAAAAGTGAATGCCAATTTCCCACTTAGATAAATGACTTTTTATCCATGCAACCTGTTTTAAAATTACTGTCAGCAAAGATGTGAATGTGTGGAGTTAAAATCATTCACCATAATACAATAATGATGGCAGCAATATATAATATATATCTCAAGTGGTTTATTATATTGCTTTGTATTTATTTTTTTGTTGTTAATGAATTTTTATAGGTTCATAGGTAGGTACTAGGCTTTGTGCCTGAGGGCATTTATATGCCTAGTCAGAGTGTGTCAGCTTTCGCCGCCCCATTCATTGATTAACTGAGCATTTGTCAAGAAAAGCCAATGAGGTGATCCCAGGGGTGTATTTTCTGTTACCCATCCACTCGTCAAGGTTTCTCTTGAAGAGTGTTAGTGAGGGGCTCTGCCTAATGTAGTTAGGAATTTTGTTCCAAAGCATGGGGAGTCTCTGTGACCGGAATCTATCCCTCCAGCAGTTTCTATTTATTGTTGTGGCGAGGTTTAGCTCACTAGAGCGAGTGGCTCGCAGTGATTTGGATTTCATTAGGTGGAGTATGTCCATCAATTCTGAGTTGGACATGGCTTTGTAAGTCAGGCAGAGATCACCTCTGAGTAAGCGATATGCCACTGAGTACAGCCGGAGTTTTTCCAGTCGGGCTGCATAGGACATATGTTTGAGACCAGTAATCCTCTTGGTGAGTTACTTTTGTGGTCTTTCCAGATGTTGGAAGTATCTTGTGAGGTACATCCCAAATGGGGCATTGTACTCTATGATGGGTCTGATGAGTGATGAGTAGAGGGGCACTATAACCTCTTTATTTCTAGATGTGAACCCTTTAGTAATTAGATGGGCTACATAGAAGGATTTCCTAACTACTTTGGCAATATGATTGTCAAAGGAGAGATTACTATCTACCTGGGTCCCCAGATCTCTTATTACCTCTTCTGTAGTAAGGGGGCTGCCACCTATGTGGTAATTCATGGGTGTTTTGTTTTTCCCAAACAGGATGACTATGCATTTTTTGGCATTTAGCTTGAGACCATGACTTTGACACCAGGTGTCCATCTCAGTAAGGCCCTTTTGGAAAATGTCCATGTCAGCCGGAGAGTCAATTATGGCTCCCAGTTTGCAGTGATCGGCAAACTTGGTTAGCCATAGTCCTCTTGTGTTTGCCTGCACTTCTGAGAAGTATATGCCAAACAGTAGGGGTCCCAGGACCGAGCCTTGTGGGACATCACTTGTGACTGGTTTAGAGTCAAACCTGGAGCCCGCTATTCTTACCATGTGAGTTCTGTCTGTAAGCCAGTTGGCAACCCATCTCGTGATGTAGGGGTTTATGTTCAGGCTGGTGAGCTTTTCTATAATTCCCAAATGGGGAATGGTGTCAAAAGCCTTGGTGAGGTCAATGTAGGCTGTGTGAACCACCTTCCCCTCATCTATGGCCTTGGTGACTGTCTTGAAGAAGTCAACCAGGTTTAGTAGGCATGATCTGCCCTTAACAAAGTTGAACTGGGTCAGGTCAAGTGTTTGGAGGTTCCCAATGTCTTTGTTAATGAGTTCCATGATGATGCGCTCCATAGCCTTGAAGACCAGGCTTATGGGGCGATAGTTACCAGAGTCAGTTGTGGCCTCTCCTTTGTGAGCGGAATGACCATTGCTGTGTGCCATTCTATGGGCACATAGCCTGTGGAGAGGCTGAGGTTGAACAATGTGTTTAGGTGGGGGGTTATTTTGTTCTGTAGTTCGTGCAAGATGCGGCCTGGGACACCATCTGGCCCCATTAATGCTGTGCTTCTGGCTTTTGAAATTGCTGTTTTAACCTGTGCATCTGTGATTTCCAGGACACTATACTTTTCCGGTATTGTTGTGGGTCCTTTTGGGGGTGGGGGTGAAGTTTACACTGAATCTATCTGCCAGGAAGTTAGCAATATCAGTAGGTTCAGTATATTTTGTCTTATTTTGCACTAGCTCAGGGCATATCTGCAAGTTGCCACTTAGATTCTTGACATAGCTAAAGAAGGCTTTGTGGTTATCTTTTGAATCCTTGGCTATTTTTCTTTCAAAGTTAGCCTTGGATGATTTTATGAGGGACCTTAGTTTTTTACTGATACTGATCAGGGATGTCCTTCTTTCTTGGGATTTGCTTTTTTTCTGAAATAGTTTCCTCCTTCTATTGTATAGCCTGTTTATGGCAGGGGTCCACCAGACTGGTTTCCTTCTCTTAAGGGAGAGAGTCTTGGTTTTGCTAGGGATGGCATGATCCATGCATCCTTGTAGGAGCTTACAGAGTGCATTTGTAAAGGTTCCTGCATCTTGGACACTGTTATCCTTTAGCATGGGGGCTGTGAAACTTACCACCTCTGTCTTAAGTAAGGTGAATTTTGCTATAGAAAAGTTTTTCACTGTGGTTTCCTTGGGGTAGGTGGTGTGGTGTGGACATCCAGAGTGATTAGTTTATGGTCTGATCTAACCAGTGACGGGTTGACCTCTGGTACAGAACACATGTCGTCCATGTTGGTGATGACCAGGTCCAATATGTTTTCACCTCTGGTAGGGGAGTTTACCAGCTGATCCAGGGCATTTGAGTTGATAAATTCCAGGAAGCGCTGGTCCTGGGAGTTTGTACTTGAGTAGTTTTCCCAGTTAACGGTAGGGTAATTGAAATTGCCCAATATCAGGGTGTTCCATAGGACCTTCATGTCTTCCAGTGTCTCCAGAAAGGTGGAGTGGTGGTCCTGGATCATGGAGGGGGATCTGTAGCAGGCCACAATTTGCATTGCAGATTTACCCGATGTTAACTGCACATGGATGATCTCAGAGGTCTCATGCTGCACCACTAACCTGGAGGTGTAGGTATCCTTGATGAATATGGACACACCCCCTCCTTTTGTGTTTTGATCCATGCTCTGTGGCCGAAATGTGTGGTATGCGTTGTAGCCTGGTAGTGCTGAGGTGCTCTGTGGAGCCTTGAACCAGGTTTCAGTTACTGCACAGATGTTGACGTCCTCCATACTGAGGAGTGCTTCGAGCACGTGCATTTTGAGATTTAAACTCCTGGCGTTGAGTAGCATAACCCTCATTTTTTTATTTGTGCTGTTTACGGAGGTGGATTTGACATTTGAGCCTTGCCTAAAAAAGGCACTATGGGGGCAGCAAGAGCCTTGGGCCAGTATTCGAAAGCCTAGGGGTGACAGGTGCAAGACATCACTTGCGAAGCAATGAGGCTTGTCGAGCATGTCGTCCCAGGCTGACAGACACTGGATCCCCTTTGAATGACACCAGAAGTTTAGCCAGTTGTTGAAATTGATCATTTTTTCTTTATACTGCGGTATCATTTTGGTGAGGGCAGGATGCTACTCAGGGTCAGGGTCATACCTGCCTGGGCTACATGATCAGAGAGCTCTTCCATGTCTCTCTTCATGTAGTCCAGGGAGGTAAGTTTCAGGTCATTTACACCAACATGAACAATGACAGAGTCATATTTGTACTTGTTCTGGAGTGACCTGAGTGCTTGTGTTATGTGGCAATTTCTGGCTTCCAACAGGCAGCTAACAGTAACCTTCTCCTTGTCCAGCCTACTGAGTGGGATGTCTGTGTCTGACTATAGAGTCGCCTATTACTAGTGTGTTAGGTATGTTATTTCGCCGTAGGGGCTGTGATTGTGCGGCACACTGATTTTGTGTTTTATGTGTTGTCTAGTTTGTGACTGGAGGTGCAAGTTTTTTGGGTGTCTGCTTTGGAGGTCTCTGCTGCTTTTGCAGGTTTTTATTTATGTGTATTTTTTGCCAGTGCTAGTTTATTATGTCTATGAGGCTGGAGGTGTGGTGCAATTGTTAACCTTCTCCTCATGACTGCCTGTTCCAGTCTTGGGTGGAGAGAGCTTAGCCTCCAATTTAGCTATATAATTGCATCTCTCGCATATGTTAATGTTTTATGGTAGGAGGAGAGGGTTGCCTGTGTACATGAGGCAGTTG